>NW_027310112.1:192500-203131 GCF_047496795.1 Chiloscyllium punctatum | reverse complement strand
CGGTCTGGAACTCGGTCCGGTCAAAACCGTTTGGATTTTTCTCGGTCCGGACTTCCGCGACAGACAAAGTTAAAGTTTTCGGGCTGCAGGCACAAAACGACAGCTGGCCATTTGCCGGGCTCAATTCACCCAATTCCTCCGGCACTTCGGAGCACATGTTCGGTGTAAGTTTGCGAATCTTTCCCGATGCTGCAGCATTTTCCTCCGCTGACACTTAGAATATTTTTCACACTTTGCTGAAAATTTTTCTAAGTGTTTTTTTCCAAGTTTTCCTGGTTACTGATTTCTTCTTTTTAAACATTTTTCTAAGTTTTTCTGGTTACTGATTTCTTCTTTTTAAACATTTTTCGCAGTTTGTCTGGTTACTGATTTCTTCTTTTTAAACATTTTTCGCCGTTTTTCTGGTTACTGATTTCTTCTTTTTAAACATTTTTCGCCGTTTTTCTGGTTACTGATTTCTTCTTTTTAAACATTTTTCTAAGTTTTTCTGGTTACTGATTTCTTCTTTTTAAACATTTTTCTAAGTTTTTCTGGTTACTGATTTCTTCTTTTTAAACATTTTTCTAAGTTTTTCTGGTTACTGATTTCTTCTTTTTAAACATTTTTCTAAGTTTTTCTGGTTACTCACTTCTTCTTTTTAAACATTTTTCTAAGTTTTTCTGGTTACTGATTTCTTCTTTTTAAACATTTTTCGCCGTTTTTCTGGTTACTGATTTCTTCTTTTTAAACATTTTTCTAAGTTTTTCTGGTTACTCATTTCTTCTTTTTAAACATTTTTCTAAGTTTTTCTGGTTACTGATTTCTTCTTTTTAAACATTTTTCTAAGTTTTTCTGGTTACTCATTTCTTCTTTTTAAACATTTTTCTAAGTTTTCCTGGTTACTCACTTCTTCTTTTTAAACATTTTTCTAAGTTTTTCTGGTTACTGATTTCTTCTTTTTAAACATTTTTCTAAGTTTTTCTGGTTACTCATTTCTTCTTTTTAAACATTTTTCTAAGTTTTTCTGGTTACTGACTTCTTCTTTTTAAACATTTTTCGCAGTTTGTCTGGTTACTGATTTCTTCTTTTTAAACATTTTTCGCCGTTTTTCTGGTTACTGATTTCTTCTTTTTAAACATTTTTCTAAGTTTTTCTGGTTACTCACTTCTTCTTTTTAAACATTTTTCTAAGTTTTCCTGGTTACTGATTTCTTCTTTTTAAACATTTTTCTAAGTTTTTCTGGTTACTGATTTCTTCTTTTTAAACATTTTTCTAAGTTTTTCTGGTTACTGATTTCTTCTTTTTAAACATTTTTCGCAGTTTGTCTGGTTAATGATTTCTTCTTTTTAAACATTTTTCTAAGTTTGTCTGGTTACTGATTTCTTCTTTTTAAACATTTTTCTAAGTTTTTCTGGTTACTCACTTCTTCTTTTTAAACATTTTTCTAAGTTTTCCTGGTTACTCATTTCTTCTTTTTAAACATTTTTCGCAGTTTTTCTGGTTACTGATTTCTTCTTTTTAAACATTTTTCTAAGTTTTCCTGGTTACTGATTTCTTCTTTTTAAACATTTTTCGCAGTTTTTCTGGTTACTGATTTCTTCTTTTTAAACATTTTTCTAAGTTTTTCTGGTTACTGATTTCTTCTTTTTAAACATTTTTCTAAGTTTTTCTGGTTACTCACTTCTTCTTTTTAAACATTTTTCTAAGTTTTTCTGGTTACTCACTTCTTCTTTTGAAACATTTTTCTAAGTTTTTCTGGTTACTGATTTCTTCTTTTTAAACATTTTTCTAAGTTTTTCTGGTTACTGATTTCTTCTTTTTAAACATTTTTCGCAGTTTGTCTGGTTACTGATTTCTTCTTTTTAAACATTTTTCGCCGTTTTTCTGGTTACTGATTTCTTCTTTTTAAACATTTTTCTAAGTTTTTCTGGTTACTCACTTCTTCTTTTTAAACATTTTTCTAAGTTTTTCTGGTTACTGATTTCTTCTTTTTAAACATTTTTCGCAGTTTTTCTGGTTACTGATTTCTTCTTTTTAAACATTTTTCTAAGTTTTCCTGGTTACTGATTTCTTCTTTTTAAACATTTTTCGCAGTTTTTCTGGTTACTGATTTCTTCTTTTTAAACATTTTTCTAAGTTTTTCTGGTTACTGATTTCTTCTTTTTAAACATTTTTCTAAGTTTTTCTGGTTACTCACTTCTTCTTTTTAAACATTTTTCTAAGTTTTTCTGGTTACTCACTTCTTCTTTTGAAACATTTTTCTAAGTTTTTCTGGTTACTGATTTCTTCTTTTTAAACATTTTTCTAAGTTTTCCTGGTTACTGATTTCTTCTTTTTAAACATTTTTCGCAGTTTTTCTGGTTACTGATTTCTTCTTTTTAAACATTTTTCTAAGTTTTTCTGGTTACTGATTTCTTCTTTTTAAACATTTTTCTAAGTTTTTCTGGTTACTCACTTCTTCTTTTTAAACATTTTTCTAAGTTTTCCTGGTTACTGATTTCTTCTTTTTAAACATTTTTCTAAGTTTTTCTGGTTACTCACTTCTTCTTTTTAAACATTTTTCTAAGTTTTTCTGGTTACTCACTTCTTCTTTTGAAACATTTTTCTAAGTTTTTCTGGTTACTGATTTCTTCTTTTTAAACATTTTTCTAAGTTTTCCTGGTTACTGATTTCTTCTTTTTAAACATTTTTCGCAGTTTTTCTGGTTACTGATTTCTTCTTTTTAAACATTTTTCTAAGTTTTTCTGGTTACTCACTTCTTCTTTTATAACATTTTTCTAAGTTTTCCTGGTTACTGATTTCTTCTTTTTAAACATTTTTCTAAGTTTTCCTGGTTACTGATTTCTTCTTTTTAAACATTTTTCTAAGTTTTCCTGGTTACTGATTTCTTCTTTTTAAACATTTTTCTAAGTTTTTCTGGTTACTCATTTCTTCTTTTTAAACATTTTTCGCAGTTTTTCTGGTTACTGATTTCTTCTTTTTAAACATTTTTCTAAGTTTTCCTGGTTACTCATTTCTTCTTTTTGATCATTTTTCTAAGTTTTCCTGGTTACTGATTTCTTCGTTTTGAACATTTTTCTAAGTTTTCCTGGTTACTCACTTCTTCTTTTCAAACATTTTTCTTCGTTTTTCTGTTTACTCATTTAGCACTTTCAGGCACTTTCCCATCATTTCCTCGTTCCCGATTTCACCCTTTAAAACGCTTTCGGGCATTTCCCTAAGTTTTGCGGTTCACTCGTTTGGGACTCACTGACACCTTCTCTAGCTTCCCTGCTCACTTTTTTCGTACTGTTGAGAAAATTCGAACCCTTTCCTTAACTATGCCGGTTACTGACTTCACCGCTTCAGACCCTTGTCCCCGTAATGAAAGATACCATTTCCCACCGTGGGAAATGCACGAAAATCGGACTGAACACGGGGGAGGCTCCCCCCTCGAAGGCGAGACCGTCGGCAGAACCGCCGGGTCAAACCCGGCTGAGCTACCCGGCTTACAAGTCTCAAAGTCGGTATGAGCAGTCACGTCCACCCCCATTCCCTTTTGGACCACTTCCCACGGTTCCAAATGCATGAAAATCGGCCTGTACACGGGGGAGGCACCCGCCTCGAAGACGAGACCGTCGGCAGAACCGCCGGGTCAAACCCGGCTGAGCTACCCGGCTCGGAAGCGCCAAAGTCGGGTTGAGCAGTCACATTCACTCCCATCCCCTTTTGGGCAACTTCCCACGGTTGGAAATGCATGGAAATCGGACTGAACACGGGGGAGGCTCCCCCCTCGAAGGCGAGACCGTCGGCAGAACCGCCGGATCAAACCCGGCTGAGCTACCCGGCTTACAAGTCTCAAAGTCGGTATGAGCAGACACGTCCACCCCCATTCCCTTTTGGACCACTTCCCACGGTTCGAAATGCACGAAAATCGGCCTGTACACGGGGGAGGCACCCGCCTCGAAGACGAGACCGTCGGCAGAACCGCCGGGTCAAACCCGGCCGGGCTACCCGGGTTAGAAGCCCTAGAGTCGGGTTGAGCAGTCACAATCACTCCCATCCCCTTTTGAACCTGTTCCCACCGTTGGAAATGCACGAAAATCGGCCTGTACACGGGGGAGGCTCCCCCCTCGAAGGCGAGACCGTCGGCAGAACCGCCGGGTCAAACCCGGCTGAGCTACCCGGCTTACAAGTCTCGAAGTCGGGTTGAGCAGTCACATTCACTCCCATCGACTTTTGGGCAACTTCCCACCGTTGCAAATGCATGAAAATCGGCCTGTACACGGGGGAGGCACCCGCCTCGAAGTCGAGACCGTCGGCAGAACCGCCGGGTCCAACCCGGCTGAGCTACCCGGCTTACAAGTCTCAAAGCCGGGTTGGGCAGTCACGTTCACCCCCATTCCCTTTTGGATCACTTCCCACGGTTCGAAATGCACGAAAACCGGCCTGTACACGGGGGAGGGTCCGCCCTCGAAGGCGAGACCGTCGGCAGAACCGCCGGGTCAAACCTGGCTGAGCTACCCGGCTTACAAGTCTCAAAGTCGGGTTGAGCAGTCACGTTCACTCCCATCGACTTTTAGACCACTTCCCACGGTTCGAAATGCACGAAAATCGGCCTGTACACGGGGGAGGCACCCGCCTCGAAGACGAGACCGTCGGCAGAACCGCCGGGTCAAACCCGGCCGAGCTACCCGGGTTAGAAGCCTCAGAGTCGGGTTGAGCAGTCACATTCACTCCCATCGACTTTTGGGCAACTTCCCACCGTTGCAAATGCACGAAAATCGGCCTGTACACGGGGGAGGCACCCGCCTCGAAGACGAGACCGTCGGCAGAACCGCCGGAACAAACCCGGCTGAGCTACCCGGCTTACAAGTCTCAAAGTCGGTATGAGCAGACACGTCCACCCCCATTCCCTTTTGGACCACTTCCCACGGTTCGAAATGCATGAAAATCGGCCTGTATACGGGGGAGGCACCCGCCTCGAAGACGAGACCGTCGGCAGACCCGCCGGGTCAAACCCGGCCGGGCTACCCGGGTTAGAAGCCTCAGAGTCGGGTTGAGCAGTCGCATTCACCCCCATCCCCTTTTGAACCTCTTCCCACCGTTGGAAATGCACGGAAATCGGCCTGTACACGGGGGAGGCCCCCCTCTCGAAGGCGAGACCGACGGCAGAACCGCCGGGTCAAACCCGGCCGAGCTACCCGGGTTAGAAGCCTCAGAGTCGGGTTGAGCAGTCACATTCACTCCCATCCCCTTTTGAACCTGTTCCCACCGTTGGAAATGCACGAAAATCGGCCTGTACACGGGGGAGGCCCCCCTCTCGAAGACGAGACCGTCGGCAGACCCGCCGGAACAAACCCGGCTGAGCTACCCGGCTTACAAGTCTCAGAGTCGGGTTGAGCAGTCACATTCACCCCCATCCCCTTATGAACCTCTTCCCACCGTTGGAAATGCACGAAAATCGGCCTGTACACGGGGGAGGCCCCCCTCTCGAAGACGAGACCGTCGGCAGACCCGCCGGATCAAACCCGGCCGAGCTACACGGCTTACAAGTCTCGATGTCGGTATGAGCAGTCACGTCCACCCCCATTCCCTTTTGGACCACTTCCCACGGTACGAAATGCATGAAAATCGGCCTGTACACGGGGGAGGCACCCGCCTCGAAGACGAGACCGTCGGCAGAACCGCCGGGTCAAACCCGGCTGAGCTACCCGGCTCGGAAGCGCCAAAGTCGGGTTGAGCAGTCACATTCACTCCCATCCCCTTTTGGGCCACTTCCCACCGTTGCAAATGCATGAAAATCGGCCTGTACACGGGGGAGGGAGCCGCCTCGAAGACGAGACCGTCGGCAGAACCGCCGGGTCAAACCCGGCTGAGCTACCCGGGTTAGATGCCTCAAAGTCGGGTTGAGCAGTCACATTCACCCCCATCCCCTTTCGGCCCCCTTCCCACGGTTGGAAATGCATGAAAATCGGCCTGTACACGGTGGGCGCTCCCCCCTCGAAGGTGAGACCTTCGGCAGAACCGCCGGGTCAAACCCGGCCGAGCTACCCGGGTTAGAAGCCTCAGAGTCGGGTTGAGCAGTCACATTCACTCCCATCCCCTTTTGGGCCACTTCCCACCGTTGCAAATGCATGAAAATCGGCCTGTACACGGGGGAGGCACCCGCCTCGAAGACGAGACCGTCGGCAGAAGCGCCGGGTCAAACCCGGCCGAGCTACCCGGGTTAGAAGCCTCAGAGTCGGGTTGAGTAGTCACGTTCACTCCCATCGACTTTTAGACCACTTCCCACGGTTCGAAATGCACGAAAATCGGCCTGTACACGGGGGAGGCTCCCCCCTCGAAGGCGAGACCGTCGGCAGAACCGCCGGGTCAAACCCGGCTGAGCTATCCGGGTTAGAAGCCTCAGAGTCGGGTTGAGCAGTCACGTCCACCCCCATTCCCTTTTGGACCTCTTCCCACCGTTGGAAATGCATGAAAATCGGCCTGTACACGGGGGAGGCACCCGCCTCGAAGACGAGACCGTCGGCAGAACCGCCGGATCAAACCCGGCTGAGCTACCCGGCTTACAAGTCTCGAAGTCGGGTTGAGCAGTCACGTCCACCCCCATTCCCTTTTGGACCACTTCCCACGGTTCGAAATGCATGCAAAACGGCCTGTATACGGGGGAGGCTCCCCCCTCCAAAACGAAACCGTCGGCTGAATCGACGGGTCAAACCCGGCCGAGCTACCCGGGTTAGAAGCCTCAGAGTCGGGTTGAGCAGTCACGTCCACCCCCATTCCCTTTTGGACCACTTCCCACGGTTCGAAATGCACGAAAATCGGCCTGTACACGGGGGAGGGAGCCGCCTCGAAGACGAGACCGTCGGCAGAACCGCCGGGTCAAACCCGGCTGAGCTACCAGGCTCGGAAGCGCCAAAGTCGGGTTGAGCAGTCACATTCACTCCCATCCCCTTTTGGACCGCTTCCCACGGTTTGAAATGCACGAAAATCGGCCTGTACACGGGGGAGGCGCCCCTCTCGAAGGCGAGACCGACGGCAGAACCGCCGGGTCAAACCCGGCCGAGCTACCCGGGTTAGAAGCCTCAGAGTCGGGTTGAGCAGTCACATTCACCCCCATCCCCTTTTGAACCTCTTCCCACCGTTGGAAATGCACGAAAATCGGCCTGTACACGGGGGAGGCCCCCCTCTCGAAGACGAGACCGTCGGCAGACCCGCCGGATCAAACCCGGCCGAGCTACACGGCTTACAAGTCTCGATGTCGGTATGAGCAGTCACGTCCACCCCCATTCCCTTTTGGACCACTTCCCACGGTACGAAATGCATGAAAATCGGCCTGTACACGGGGGAGGCACCCGCCTCGAAGACGAGACCGTCGGCAGAACCGCCGGGTCAAACCCGGCTGAGCTACCCGGCTCGGAAGCGCCAAAGTCGGGTTGAGCAGTCACATTCACTCCCATCCCCTTTTGGGCCACTTCCCACGGTTCGAAATGCATGAAAATCGGCCTGTACACGGGGGACGCTCCCCCCTCGAAGGCGAGGCCGTCGGCAGAACCGCCGGGTCAAACCCGGCTGAGCTACCCGGGTTAGATGCCTCAAAGTCGGGTTGAGCAGTCACATTCACCCCCATCCCCTTTCGGCCCCCTTCCCACGGTTGGAAATGCATGAAAATCGGCCTGTACACGGTGGGCGCTCCCCCCTCGAAGGTGAGACCTTCGGCAGAACCGCCGGGTCAAATCCTGCCGAGCTACCCGCGTTAGAGGTCTCAATGTCGGCTTCAGCAGTCACATTCAATCCCATTCCCGTTTGGACCTCTTCCCGCCGATGGAAATGCACAAAATTCGGCCTGAACACGCGGGACGCTCCCCCCTCGAAGGCGAGACCGTCGCCAGAACCGCCGGGTCAAATCCGGCTGAGCTACCCGCGTTACAGGTCTCAAAGTCGGGTTGAGCAGTCACGTTCACCCCCATCCCCTTTCGGACCCCTTCCCACGGTTGGAAATGCATGAAAATCGGCCTGTACACGGTGGGCGCTCCCCCCTCGAAGGTGAGACCTTCGGCAGAACCGCCGGGTCAAATCCGGCCGAGCTACCCGCGTTAGAGGTCTCAATGTCGGCTTCAGCAGTCACATTCAATCCCATTCCCGTTTGGACCTCTTCCCGCCGATGGAAATGCACAAAATTCGGCCTGAACAGGCGGGACGCTCCCCCCTCGAAGGTGAGACCTTCGGCAGAACCGCCGGGTCAAATCCGGCCGAGCTACCCGCGTTAGAGGTCTCAATGTCGGCTTCAGCAGTCACATTCAATCCCATTCCCGTTTGGACCTCTTCCCGCCGATGGAAATGCACAAAATTCGGCCTGAACACGCGGGACGCTCCCCCCTCGAAGGCGAGACCTTCGGCAGAACCGCCGGGTCAAATCCGGCTGAGCTACCCGCGTTACAGGTCTCAAAGTCGGGTTGAGCAGTCACGTTCACCCCCATCCCCTTTCGGACCCCTTCCCACGGTTGGAAATGCATGAAAATCGGCCTGTACACGGTGGGCGCTCCCCCCTCGAAGGTGAGACCTTCGGCAGAACCGCCGGGTCAAATCCGGCCGAGCTACCCGCGTTAGAGGTCTCAATGTCGGCTTCAGCAGTCACATTCAATCCCATTCCCGTTTGGACCTCTTCCCGCCGATGGAAATGCACAAAATTCGGCCTGAACACGCGGGACGCTCCCCCCTCGAAGGTGAGACCTTCGGCAGAACCGCCGGGTCAAATCCGGCCGAGCTACCCGCGTTAGAGGTCTCAATGTCGGCTTCAGCAGTCACATTCAATCCCATTCCCGTTTGGACCTCTTCCCGCCGATGGAAATGCACAAAATTCGGCCTGAACACGCGGGACGCTCCCCCCTCGAAGGCGAGACCGTCGCCAGAACCGCCGGGTCAAATCCGGCCGAGCTACCCGCGTTAGAGGTCTCAATGTCGGCTTCAGCAGTCACATTCAATCCCATTCCCTTTTGGAACACTTCCCGCCGTTAACAATGCACGATATTCGGCCTGAACACGCGGGACGCTCCCCCCTCGAAGGTGAGACCTTCGGCAGAACCGCCGGGTCAAATCCTGCCGAGCTACCCGCGTTAGAGGTCTCAATGTCGGCTTCAGCAGTCACATTCAATCCCATTCCCGTTTGGACCTCTTCCCGCCGATGGAAATGCACAAAATTCGGCCTGAACACGCGGGGCGCTCCCCCCTCGAAGGCGAGACCGTCGCCAGAACCGCCGGGTCAAATCCGGCTGAGCTACCCGCGTTACAGGTCTCAAAGTCGGCTTCAGCAGTCACATTCAATCCCATTCCCTTTTGGAACACTTCCCGCCGTTAACAATGCACGATATTCGGACTGAACACGGGGGCCGGTCCGCCCTCGAAGTCAACACCGTCCGCAGAACCGCCGGGGCAAATCCGGCTGAGCTACCCCGCCCCCGAACACTCAAAGTCCCTCTGAAGCCTTGCATTCGCCTCCTTGGAAAATTGACGTCAAACATTACCAAAATCGGGGGCACGAGCACTAAAGCTAAGTCTCACCCTTTCCCTATCCCTAACCAGGAACCGAACGCCCACCCTCAGCCTCACACCAACGCCGGTGCCACTCCAGACAGACACACCCTTCAAAACCACACCCATCCGGCCATGCAACTCAAAAAGGGTCCAAATTCAGAAACACCCCCTTCAAAAGGCACTCCATCCTCGGCCACACCACCGGGACATGCTCCCCTCGGCGATAATTAAGCCCCCACCACTATTTGAAGCCAACCGCAGCCGCAACTCGAACGGAGAAATCAGTAACCAATTCAAAAATGCGCTTGGTTACTGATTTCTACTGAGCCGAAAAAATTCTAAGTGTCGGTGGTTACTGATTTATACCAACCCGAAAATATTCTAAGTGTCAGTGGTTACTGATTTATACCAACTCGAAAATATTCTAAGTGTCGGTGGTTACTGATTTATACCAACTCGAAAATATTCTAAGTGTCGGTGGTTACTGATTTATACCAACCCGAAAAAATTCTAAGTGTCAGTGGTTACTGATTTGTACCGACCCGAAAAAATTCTAAGTGTCAGTGGTTACTGATTTATACCAACTCGAAAAAATTCTAAGTGTCAGTGGTTACTGATTTATACCAACTCGAAAATATTCTAAGTGTCGGTGGTTACTGATTTATACCAACCCGAAAATATTCTAAGTGTCAGTGGTTACTGATTTATACCAAGTCGAAAATATTCTAAGTGTCAGTGGTTACTGATTTATACCAACTCGAAAATATTCTAAGTGTCGGTGGTTACTGATTTATACCAACCCGAAAAAATTCTAAGTGTCAGTGGTTACTGATTTATACCAACTCGAAAATATTCTAAGTGTCGGTGGTTACTGATTTATACCAACTCGAAAATATTCTAAGTGTCGGTGGTTACTGATTTATACCAACCCGAAAATATTCTAAGTGTCAGTGGTTACTGATTTGTACCGACCCGAAAAAATTCTAAGTGTCAGTGGTTACTGATTTATACCAACTCGAAAAAATTCTAAGTGTCAGTGGTTACTGATTTATACCAAGTCGAAAAAATTCTAAGTGTCAGTGGTTACTGATTTATACCAACCCGAAAATATTCTAAGTGTCAGTGGTTACTGATTT
>NW_027310112.1:182500-185000 GCF_047496795.1 Chiloscyllium punctatum | reverse complement strand
GGACGGGTCCTCTGCGACACCCCAGCCGCGCTCTCGCCAGCCAAGGCGAGTGCGATTGATTGCCAAACGACCCTCAGACAGGCGTGGCCCCGGGAAGAACCCGGGGCCGCAAAGTGCGTTCAAAGTGTCGATGATCAATGTGTCCTGCAATTCACATTAATTCTCGCAGCTAGCTGCGTTCGTCATCGACGCACGAGCCGAGTGATCCACCGTCAAGAGTTGTCTGAGTTTGTTTTAGGTCTCTCCCTCGCCAGAGGAAAGCGACCCGGACCGCACATACGCTCCCCACCTTGAGCTACAGCCACCTGCACGCCGGCGTGCGGGCGGAGCAGGGTGGCGTGAAGCGATGGGGAGCACCATCCTGGTGCGGCCCGCAGAAACATACGTCTATTGGGGGGAGGAGGACAGGGCGCCCAAGAGGCGATGCGTGCCCCAACGCACCGCAGCGACGGAGGCAGGATCACCGCCACCATGTCGCCCGCCTAGTATCACGAGGCGTGCAGCAGCTTTGCCCTAGGAAAAGCAGAGGCGGGAACGGGCACCGGCCATCGGTTCGGCAGCGTCACTGACGCGTGCACGTGGCGGCGTGTCGGCGAGCGGACTTCCTGCGAGGAGGCGGGGGCGGCACTCGCCCGAGCAGACGCCCGCCCGGCCCAGCCACCGCCGAGGTGGACTGGGAGTCGCGGCAACGGCTCGTCATACTCGTTCCCACACTCACAGCGCAGCTTGCCCGCAAGCCACCGACCACCGATCGACGCCAGGCGCCCCGACCGAGAGCGGGATCGCTCGTTCGCCCTGCTGGCAGTTCGCTGGGGATCACTACTGCACGGAGCTCGGAGACCGACGGGCGGCAACTCGAGAGTCTTTAAACCACCACCCCCATCCCGCAAGTGCAAAGAGGCTGTATACGCACAGACGGGTGAGGGGAATAGGTACCCCGTCGGGTTTGAAGGGAGCGTGACTAGATAGCAACGATGTAAACCCAGCCGATTTGGGAGCGAAAGACCGGCGCCTGCATCACCGGCTTCGTTTCCCGTGGCTGGAGAGTACACCGAAACCCTCCGTCTGTCGCGAGCTCCCGACGACGCGGTGCCGCCAAGCAGCAGGGCCGGACCTGGTGTGGCTCCCCTCGTCGATCACAGACCGGTCGGCACTACTGACGAGACGGTGGAACGGGCTTCGCCCCTTGTGACGAAGGGTGATGCGAACCCGCCCGCCCGCGTGCGTTCGGGGTGGACTCGGCAAACGGAGATTTGAAATCGGAAAGTGTCCTCCTGCCCCGCGCAGGTAGGCGCCCAACAGTTGTGGGGGGTTTGGCGGTGACCACGGCTGCAGGGCCTGCTACCCCGACGAGCTCTCCTGCTGGCCCCGAAACCACCCTCGCGAGACAAGTTGAAACGGAAACGGGCGTACCCCCAAGCCGACGATCCTTTCTTATTTGTTACTTTTTTTTTCACTTGCTCGAGTTGTGGGGATTTGGCGGTGACCACGGCTGCAGGGCCTGCTACCCCGACGAGCTCTCCTGCTGGCCCCGAAACCACCCTCGCGAGACAAGTTGAAACGGAAACGGGCGTACCCCCAAGCCGACAGAGATCCTTTCTTATTTGTTACTTTTTTTTTTCACTTGCTCGAGTTGTGGGGGTTTGGCGGTGACCACGGCTGCAGGGCCTGCTACCCCGACGAGCTCTCCTGCTGGCCCCGAAACCACCCCCGCGAGACAAGGTGAATCGGAAACGGGCGTACCCCCAGCCGATAATGATCCTTTCTTATTTGTTACTTTTTTTTTCACTTGCTCGAGTTGTGGGGGTTTGGCGGTGACCACGGCTGCAGGGCCTGCTACCCCGACGAGCTCTCCTGCTGGCCCCGAAACCACCCTCGCGAGACAAGTTGAAACGGAAACGGGCGTACCCCCAAGCCGACGATCCTTTCTTATTTGTTACTTTTTTTTTTCACTTGCTCGAGTTGTGGGGGTTTGGCGGTGACCACGGCTGCAGGGCCTGCTACCCCGACGAGCTCTCCTGCTGGCCCCGAAACCACCCTCGCGAGACAAGTTGAAACGGAAACGGGCGTACCCCCAAGCCGACAGAGATGCTTTCGCTCCTGTTACTTTTTTTTCACTTGCTCGAGTTGTGGGGGTTTGGCGGTGACCACGGCTGCAGGGCCTGCTACCCCGACGAGCTCTCCTGCTGGCCCCGAAACCACCCTCGCGAGACAAGTTGAAACGGAAACGGGCGTACCCCCAAGCCGACAGAGATCCTTTCGTACTTGAACCAACACAAAGTTTGTCACGTTTTATTTTTACGAGTGATCGACCGTCAAGATTTGTCTCTGAGTTTGCTTAAGGTCTCTCCCTCGCCAGAGGAAAGCCACCCGGACCGCACATACACTCCCCACCTTTAGCAGCAGCCACCTGCACGCCGGCGTGCGGGCGGAGCAGGGTGGCGTGAAGCTGTGGGGAGCACCAGCCTGGTGCGGCCCGCAGAGACATACATCTATTGGT
>NW_027310112.1:162500-177500 GCF_047496795.1 Chiloscyllium punctatum | reverse complement strand
GCGCGAGGTCTGCTCTCTTCACAAGAGGCTTTATTAGGGAGTGCTAAGGCAAGGTTCTGTGCCCTCCACCCTCATCGCAACACCCATGGGAGCCTCCGGTCGTCAATAGACCGCCGCACCGGCCTCTGACTGACTCTCAGAATGGACGGAAAGAGCCGGGTAAGCCTTTCAAAAGATTCGACCACGTGCCGAAAACTTTAGACTTCCGTGAGCTCTCCGGCTTGCACCGAGACCCGAAGTCGACGTGCTAAGCACCACGGGACCCCTTTCGCCTGCAGGTCCCGAGCCGCCTTTATTTGCTGTTACGAGCATCGTGTGCCCCATACCTGCGTGACGAGCACCGCAGGGCGGCAGAGCCATCGCACTTGGCCGGGTGGCAGAGGAGGACCCGACTATTCACAGATAGCGGCCCAACGACTCCCAGAGCCGGTCGTGCGGCGCGCGAGGTCTGCTCTCATCACAAGAGGCTTTAGGGAGTGCTCAGGCAAGGGTCAGCCCGCAGCCTTCCTGGCAACACCCAGGGGAACCAGGCCACTCGCGTCTCTCGCCTTCATTTTCGACACGAGCGCCTGCGGAGGGCCACCACCCCCTCCGATTGTCAAGAGACCTCCGCACCGGCCTCTGACTTACTCTCAGAATGGACGGAAAGAGCCGGGTAAGCCTTTGAAAAGATTCGACCACGTGCCGAAAACTTTAGACTTCCGTGAGCTCTCCGGCTTGCACCGAGACCCGAAGTCGACGTGCTTAGCACCACGGGACCCCTTTCGCCTGCAGGTCCCGAGCCGCCTTTTATTTTTGTTACGAGTATCGTGTTCCCCAAACCTGGGTGACGAGCACCGCAGGGCGGCAGAGCCATCGCGCTTGTCCGGGTGGCAGAGGAGGACCAGACTATTCACAAATAGCGGCCCAACGACTCCCAGAGCCGGTCGTGCGGCAGGCGAGGTCTGCTCTCATCACAAGAGGCTTTAGGGAGTGCTCAGGCAACGGTCAGCCCGCAGCCTTCTTGGCAACACCCAAGGGAACCAGGCCACTCGCGTCTCTCGCCTTCATTTTGGACACGAGCGCCTGTGGAGGGACGGCCGGAGTCAACGTGGGGTTTGCCCGCCCTCCAATAGTGTCAAAAGACCGCCGCACAAGTCTCTGACTGACTCTTAGAACAGACAGAAAGAGTTTGTCAAATCTGTCAAAAAATTGACAAAGTGTCAAAAATTCGACTTCCAAGAGCTCTCCGGCATGCACTCATACCTGTCATTAAAGTGCTATGCCCGTGGAACCGTTTTTCGGATGCCTTTCAGAACGGTCCCGCGCCGCCATTTTGTTCTAAAAATCGTGTTCCCATATATCTCCGGGTACCCCGCCAACCTCACTGCGGAAAAACTACAAGTGGCACTGAATGGGTCTGAATTCCAAATTTGACTGCATCGGTCTGGAACTCGGTCCGGTCAAAACCGTTTGGATTTTTCTCGGTCCGGACTTCCGCGACAGACAAAGTTAAAGTTTTCGGGCTGCAGGCACAAAACGACAGCTGGCCATTTGCCGGGCTCAATTCACCCAATTCCTCCGGCACTTCGGAGCACATGTTCGGTGTAAGTTTGCGAATCTTTCCCGATGCTGCAGCATTTTCCTCCGCTGACACTTAGAATATTTTTCACACTTTGCTGAAAATTTTTCTAAGTGTTTTTTTCCAAGTTTTCCTGGTTACTGATTTCTTCTTTTTAAACATTTTTCTAAGTTTTTCTGGTTACTGATTTCTTCTTTTTAAACATTTTTCGCAGTTTGTCTGGTTACTGATTTCTTCTTTTTAAACATTTTTCGCCGTTTTTCTGGTTACTGATTTCTTCTTTTTAAACATTTTTCGCCGTTTTTCTGGTTACTGATTTCTTCTTTTTAAACATTTTTCTAAGTTTTTCTGGTTACTGATTTCTTCTTTTTAAACATTTTTCTAAGTTTTTCTGGTTACTGATTTCTTCTTTTTAAACATTTTTCTAAGTTTTTCTGGTTACTGATTTCTTCTTTTTAAACATTTTTCTAAGTTTTTCTGGTTACTCACTTCTTCTTTTTAAACATTTTTCTAAGTTTTTCTGGTTACTGATTTCTTCTTTTTAAACATTTTTCGCCGTTTTTCTGGTTACTGATTTCTTCTTTTTAAACATTTTTCTAAGTTTTTCTGGTTACTCATTTCTTCTTTTTAAACATTTTTCTAAGTTTTTCTGGTTACTGATTTCTTCTTTTTAAACATTTTTCTAAGTTTTTCTGGTTACTCATTTCTTCTTTTTAAACATTTTTCTAAGTTTTCCTGGTTACTCACTTCTTCTTTTTAAACATTTTTCTAAGTTTTTCTGGTTACTGATTTCTTCTTTTTAAACATTTTTCTAAGTTTTTCTGGTTACTCATTTCTTCTTTTTAAACATTTTTCTAAGTTTTTCTGGTTACTGACTTCTTCTTTTTAAACATTTTTCGCAGTTTGTCTGGTTACTGATTTCTTCTTTTTAAACATTTTTCGCCGTTTTTCTGGTTACTGATTTCTTCTTTTTAAACATTTTTCTAAGTTTTTCTGGTTACTCACTTCTTCTTTTTAAACATTTTTCTAAGTTTTCCTGGTTACTGATTTCTTCTTTTTAAACATTTTTCTAAGTTTTTCTGGTTACTGATTTCTTCTTTTTAAACATTTTTCTAAGTTTTTCTGGTTACTGATTTCTTCTTTTTAAACATTTTTCGCAGTTTGTCTGGTTAATGATTTCTTCTTTTTAAACATTTTTCTAAGTTTGTCTGGTTACTGATTTCTTCTTTTTAAACATTTTTCTAAGTTTTTCTGGTTACTCACTTCTTCTTTTTAAACATTTTTCTAAGTTTTCCTGGTTACTCATTTCTTCTTTTTAAACATTTTTCGCAGTTTTTCTGGTTACTGATTTCTTCTTTTTAAACATTTTTCTAAGTTTTCCTGGTTACTGATTTCTTCTTTTTAAACATTTTTCGCAGTTTTTCTGGTTACTGATTTCTTCTTTTTAAACATTTTTCTAAGTTTTTCTGGTTACTGATTTCTTCTTTTTAAACATTTTTCTAAGTTTTTCTGGTTACTCACTTCTTCTTTTTAAACATTTTTCTAAGTTTTTCTGGTTACTCACTTCTTCTTTTGAAACATTTTTCTAAGTTTTTCTGGTTACTGATTTCTTCTTTTTAAACATTTTTCTAAGTTTTTCTGGTTACTGATTTCTTCTTTTTAAACATTTTTCGCAGTTTGTCTGGTTACTGATTTCTTCTTTTTAAACATTTTTCGCCGTTTTTCTGGTTACTGATTTCTTCTTTTTAAACATTTTTCTAAGTTTTTCTGGTTACTCACTTCTTCTTTTTAAACATTTTTCTAAGTTTTTCTGGTTACTGATTTCTTCTTTTTAAACATTTTTCGCAGTTTTTCTGGTTACTGATTTCTTCTTTTTAAACATTTTTCTAAGTTTTCCTGGTTACTGATTTCTTCTTTTTAAACATTTTTCGCAGTTTTTCTGGTTACTGATTTCTTCTTTTTAAACATTTTTCTAAGTTTTTCTGGTTACTGATTTCTTCTTTTTAAACATTTTTCTAAGTTTTTCTGGTTACTCACTTCTTCTTTTTAAACATTTTTCTAAGTTTTTCTGGTTACTCACTTCTTCTTTTGAAACATTTTTCTAAGTTTTTCTGGTTACTGATTTCTTCTTTTTAAACATTTTTCTAAGTTTTCCTGGTTACTGATTTCTTCTTTTTAAACATTTTTCGCAGTTTTTCTGGTTACTGATTTCTTCTTTTTAAACATTTTTCTAAGTTTTTCTGGTTACTGATTTCTTCTTTTTAAACATTTTTCTAAGTTTTTCTGGTTACTCACTTCTTCTTTTTAAACATTTTTCTAAGTTTTCCTGGTTACTGATTTCTTCTTTTTAAACATTTTTCTAAGTTTTTCTGGTTACTCACTTCTTCTTTTTAAACATTTTTCTAAGTTTTTCTGGTTACTCACTTCTTCTTTTGAAACATTTTTCTAAGTTTTTCTGGTTACTGATTTCTTCTTTTTAAACATTTTTCTAAGTTTTCCTGGTTACTGATTTCTTCTTTTTAAACATTTTTCGCAGTTTTTCTGGTTACTGATTTCTTCTTTTTAAACATTTTTCTAAGTTTTTCTGGTTACTCACTTCTTCTTTTATAACATTTTTCTAAGTTTTCCTGGTTACTGATTTCTTCTTTTTAAACATTTTTCTAAGTTTTCCTGGTTACTGATTTCTTCTTTTTAAACATTTTTCTAAGTTTTCCTGGTTACTGATTTCTTCTTTTTAAACATTTTTCTAAGTTTTTCTGGTTACTCATTTCTTCTTTTTAAACATTTTTCGCAGTTTTTCTGGTTACTGATTTCTTCTTTTTAAACATTTTTCTAAGTTTTCCTGGTTACTCATTTCTTCTTTTTGATCATTTTTCTAAGTTTTCCTGGTTACTGATTTCTTCGTTTTGAACATTTTTCTAAGTTTTCCTGGTTACTCACTTCTTCTTTTCAAACATTTTTCTTCGTTTTTCTGTTTACTCATTTAGCACTTTCAGGCACTTTCCCATCATTTCCTCGTTCCCGATTTCACCCTTTAAAACGCTTTCGGGCATTTCCCTAAGTTTTGCGGTTCACTCGTTTGGGACTCACTGACACCTTCTCTAGCTTCCCTGCTCACTTTTTTCGTACTGTTGAGAAAATTCGAACCCTTTCCTTAACTATGCCGGTTACTGACTTCACCGCTTCAGACCCTTGTCCCCGTAATGAAAGATACCATTTCCCACCGTGGGAAATGCACGAAAATCGGACTGAACACGGGGGAGGCTCCCCCCTCGAAGGCGAGACCGTCGGCAGAACCGCCGGGTCAAACCCGGCTGAGCTACCCGGCTTACAAGTCTCAAAGTCGGTATGAGCAGTCACGTCCACCCCCATTCCCTTTTGGACCACTTCCCACGGTTCCAAATGCATGAAAATCGGCCTGTACACGGGGGAGGCACCCGCCTCGAAGACGAGACCGTCGGCAGAACCGCCGGGTCAAACCCGGCTGAGCTACCCGGCTCGGAAGCGCCAAAGTCGGGTTGAGCAGTCACATTCACTCCCATCCCCTTTTGGGCAACTTCCCACGGTTGGAAATGCATGGAAATCGGACTGAACACGGGGGAGGCTCCCCCCTCGAAGGCGAGACCGTCGGCAGAACCGCCGGATCAAACCCGGCTGAGCTACCCGGCTTACAAGTCTCAAAGTCGGTATGAGCAGACACGTCCACCCCCATTCCCTTTTGGACCACTTCCCACGGTTCGAAATGCACGAAAATCGGCCTGTACACGGGGGAGGCACCCGCCTCGAAGACGAGACCGTCGGCAGAACCGCCGGGTCAAACCCGGCCGGGCTACCCGGGTTAGAAGCCCTAGAGTCGGGTTGAGCAGTCACAATCACTCCCATCCCCTTTTGAACCTGTTCCCACCGTTGGAAATGCACGAAAATCGGCCTGTACACGGGGGAGGCTCCCCCCTCGAAGGCGAGACCGTCGGCAGAACCGCCGGGTCAAACCCGGCTGAGCTACCCGGCTTACAAGTCTCGAAGTCGGGTTGAGCAGTCACATTCACTCCCATCGACTTTTGGGCAACTTCCCACCGTTGCAAATGCATGAAAATCGGCCTGTACACGGGGGAGGCACCCGCCTCGAAGTCGAGACCGTCGGCAGAACCGCCGGGTCCAACCCGGCTGAGCTACCCGGCTTACAAGTCTCAAAGCCGGGTTGGGCAGTCACGTTCACCCCCATTCCCTTTTGGATCACTTCCCACGGTTCGAAATGCACGAAAACCGGCCTGTACACGGGGGAGGGTCCGCCCTCGAAGGCGAGACCGTCGGCAGAACCGCCGGGTCAAACCTGGCTGAGCTACCCGGCTTACAAGTCTCAAAGTCGGGTTGAGCAGTCACGTTCACTCCCATCGACTTTTAGACCACTTCCCACGGTTCGAAATGCACGAAAATCGGCCTGTACACGGGGGAGGCACCCGCCTCGAAGACGAGACCGTCGGCAGAACCGCCGGGTCAAACCCGGCCGAGCTACCCGGGTTAGAAGCCTCAGAGTCGGGTTGAGCAGTCACATTCACTCCCATCGACTTTTGGGCAACTTCCCACCGTTGCAAATGCACGAAAATCGGCCTGTACACGGGGGAGGCACCCGCCTCGAAGACGAGACCGTCGGCAGAACCGCCGGAACAAACCCGGCTGAGCTACCCGGCTTACAAGTCTCAAAGTCGGTATGAGCAGACACGTCCACCCCCATTCCCTTTTGGACCACTTCCCACGGTTCGAAATGCATGAAAATCGGCCTGTATACGGGGGAGGCACCCGCCTCGAAGACGAGACCGTCGGCAGACCCGCCGGGTCAAACCCGGCCGGGCTACCCGGGTTAGAAGCCTCAGAGTCGGGTTGAGCAGTCGCATTCACCCCCATCCCCTTTTGAACCTCTTCCCACCGTTGGAAATGCACGGAAATCGGCCTGTACACGGGGGAGGCCCCCCTCTCGAAGGCGAGACCGACGGCAGAACCGCCGGGTCAAACCCGGCCGAGCTACCCGGGTTAGAAGCCTCAGAGTCGGGTTGAGCAGTCACATTCACTCCCATCCCCTTTTGAACCTGTTCCCACCGTTGGAAATGCACGAAAATCGGCCTGTACACGGGGGAGGCCCCCCTCTCGAAGACGAGACCGTCGGCAGACCCGCCGGAACAAACCCGGCTGAGCTACCCGGCTTACAAGTCTCAGAGTCGGGTTGAGCAGTCACATTCACCCCCATCCCCTTATGAACCTCTTCCCACCGTTGGAAATGCACGAAAATCGGCCTGTACACGGGGGAGGCCCCCCTCTCGAAGACGAGACCGTCGGCAGACCCGCCGGATCAAACCCGGCCGAGCTACACGGCTTACAAGTCTCGATGTCGGTATGAGCAGTCACGTCCACCCCCATTCCCTTTTGGACCACTTCCCACGGTACGAAATGCATGAAAATCGGCCTGTACACGGGGGAGGCACCCGCCTCGAAGACGAGACCGTCGGCAGAACCGCCGGGTCAAACCCGGCTGAGCTACCCGGCTCGGAAGCGCCAAAGTCGGGTTGAGCAGTCACATTCACTCCCATCCCCTTTTGGGCCACTTCCCACCGTTGCAAATGCATGAAAATCGGCCTGTACACGGGGGAGGGAGCCGCCTCGAAGACGAGACCGTCGGCAGAACCGCCGGGTCAAACCCGGCTGAGCTACCCGGGTTAGATGCCTCAAAGTCGGGTTGAGCAGTCACATTCACCCCCATCCCCTTTCGGCCCCCTTCCCACGGTTGGAAATGCATGAAAATCGGCCTGTACACGGTGGGCGCTCCCCCCTCGAAGGTGAGACCTTCGGCAGAACCGCCGGGTCAAACCCGGCCGAGCTACCCGGGTTAGAAGCCTCAGAGTCGGGTTGAGCAGTCACATTCACTCCCATCCCCTTTTGGGCCACTTCCCACCGTTGCAAATGCATGAAAATCGGCCTGTACACGGGGGAGGCACCCGCCTCGAAGACGAGACCGTCGGCAGAAGCGCCGGGTCAAACCCGGCCGAGCTACCCGGGTTAGAAGCCTCAGAGTCGGGTTGAGTAGTCACGTTCACTCCCATCGACTTTTAGACCACTTCCCACGGTTCGAAATGCACGAAAATCGGCCTGTACACGGGGGAGGCTCCCCCCTCGAAGGCGAGACCGTCGGCAGAACCGCCGGGTCAAACCCGGCTGAGCTATCCGGGTTAGAAGCCTCAGAGTCGGGTTGAGCAGTCACGTCCACCCCCATTCCCTTTTGGACCTCTTCCCACCGTTGGAAATGCATGAAAATCGGCCTGTACACGGGGGAGGCACCCGCCTCGAAGACGAGACCGTCGGCAGAACCGCCGGATCAAACCCGGCTGAGCTACCCGGCTTACAAGTCTCGAAGTCGGGTTGAGCAGTCACGTCCACCCCCATTCCCTTTTGGACCACTTCCCACGGTTCGAAATGCATGCAAAACGGCCTGTATACGGGGGAGGCTCCCCCCTCCAAAACGAAACCGTCGGCTGAATCGACGGGTCAAACCCGGCCGAGCTACCCGGGTTAGAAGCCTCAGAGTCGGGTTGAGCAGTCACGTCCACCCCCATTCCCTTTTGGACCACTTCCCACGGTTCGAAATGCACGAAAATCGGCCTGTACACGGGGGAGGGAGCCGCCTCGAAGACGAGACCGTCGGCAGAACCGCCGGGTCAAACCCGGCTGAGCTACCAGGCTCGGAAGCGCCAAAGTCGGGTTGAGCAGTCACATTCACTCCCATCCCCTTTTGGGCAACTTCCCACCGTTGCAAATGCATGTAAATCGGCCTGTACACGGGGGAGGGAGCCGCCTCGAAGACGAGACCGTCGGCAGAACCGCCGGATCAAACCCGGCTGAGCTACCAGGCTCGGAAGCGCCAAAGTCGGTATGAGCAGTCACATTCACTCCCATCCCCTTTTGGGCCACTTCCCACGGTTCGAAATGCACGAAAATCGGACTGAACACGGGGGAGGCTCCCCCCTCCAAAACGAGACCATCGGCAGAATCGACGGGTCAAACCCGGCCGAGCTACCCGGGTTAGAAGCCTCAGAGTCGGGTTGAGCAGTCACGTTCACTCCCATCCCCTTTTGGACCTCTTCCCACCGTTGGAAATGCACGAAAATCGGCCTGTACACGGGGGAGGGTCCGCCCTCGAAGGCGGGACCGTCGGCAGAACCGCCGGGTCAAACCCGGCTGAGCTATCCGGGTTAGAAGCCTCAAAGTCGGGTTGAGCAGTCACGTCCACCCCCATCCCCTTTTGGACCACTTCCCACGGTTCGAAATGCACGAAAATCGGCCTGTACACGGGGGAGGCACCCGCCTCGAAGACGAGACCGTCGGCAGACCCGCCGGATCAAACCCGGCCGAGCTACACGGCTTACAAGTCTCAATGTCGGTATGAGCAGTCACGTCCACCCCCATTCCCTTTTGGACCACTTCCCACGGTACGAAATGCATGAAAATCGGCCTGTACACGGGGGAGGCACCCGCCTCGAAGACGAGACCGTCGGCAGAACCGCCGGGTCAAACCCGGCTGAGCTACCCGGCTCGGAAGCGCCAAAGTCGGGTTGAGCAGTCACATTCACTCCCATCCCCTTTTGAACCTGTTCCCACCGTTGGAAATGCACGAAAATCGGCCTGTACACGGGGGAGGCTCCCCCCTCGAAGGCGAGACCGTCGGCAGAACCGCCGGGTCAAACCCGGCTGAGCTACCCGGCTTACAAGTCTCGAAGTCGGGTTGAGCAGTCACATTCACTCCCATCGACTTTTGGGCAACTTCCCACCGTTGCAAATGCATGAAAATCGGCCTGTACACGGGGGAGGCACCCGCCTCGACGTCGAGACCGTCGGCAGAACCGCCGGGTCCAACCCGGCTGAGCTACCCGGCTTACAAGTCTCAAAGCCGGGTTGGGCAGTCACGTTCACCCCCATTCCCTTTTGGATCACTTCCCACGGTTCGAAATGCACGAAAACCGGCCTGTACACGGGGGAGGGTCCGCCCTCGAAGGCGAGACCGTCGGCAGAACCGCCGGGTCCAACCCGGCTGAGCTACCCGGCTTACAAGTCTCAAAGCCGGGTTGGGCAGTCACGTTCACCCCCATTCCCTTTTGGATCACTTCCCACGGTTCGAAATGCACGAAAACCGGCCTGTACACGGGGGAGGGTCCGCCCTCGAAGGCGAGACCGTCGGCAGAACCGCCGGGTCAAACCCGGCTGAGCTACCCGGCTCGGAAGCGCCAAAGTCGGGTTGAGCAGTCACATTCACTCCCATCGACTTTTGGGCAACTTCCCACGGTTCGAAATGCACAAAATTCGGCCTGAACACGGGGGACGCTCCCCCCTCGAAGGCGAGGCCGTCGGCAGAACCGCCGGGTCAAACCCGGCCGAGCTACCCGGGTCGGAAGCGCCAAGGTCGGTATGAGCAGTCACATTCACTCCCATCCCCTTTTGGACCGCTTCCCACGGTTTGAAATGCACGAAAATCGGCCTGTACACGGGGGAGGCGCCCCTCTCGAAGGCGAGACCGACGGCAGAACCGCCGGGTCAAACCCGGCCGAGCTACCCGGGTTAGAAGCCTCAGAGTCGGGTTGAGCAGTCACATTCACCCCCATCCCCTTTTGAACCTCTTCCCACCGTTGGAAATGCACGAAAATCGGCCTGTACACGGGGGAGGCCCCCCTCTCGAAGACGAGACCGTCGGCAGACCCGCCGGATCAAACCCGGCCGAGCTACACGGCTTACAAGTCTCGATGTCGGTATGAGCAGTCACGTCCACCCCCATTCCCTTTTGGACCACTTCCCACGGTACGAAATGCATGAAAATCGGCCTGTACACGGGGGAGGCACCCGCCTCGAAGACGAGACCGTCGGCAGAACCGCCGGGTCAAACCCGGCTGAGCTACCCGGCTCGGAAGCGCCAAAGTCGGGTTGAGCAGTCACATTCACTCCCATCCCCTTTTGGGCCACTTCCCACGGTTCGAAATGCATGAAAATCGGCCTGTACACGGGGGACGCTCCCCCCTCGAAGGCGAGGCCGTCGGCAGAACCGCCGGGTCAAACCCGGCTGAGCTACCCGGGTTAGATGCCTCAAAGTCGGGTTGAGCAGTCACATTCACCCCCATCCCCTTTCGGCCCCCTTCCCACGGTTGGAAATGCATGAAAATCGGCCTGTACACGGTGGGCGCTCCCCCCTCGAAGGTGAGACCTTCGGCAGAACCGCCGGGTCAAATCCTGCCGAGCTACCCGCGTTAGAGGTCTCAATGTCGGCTTCAGCAGTCACATTCAATCCCATTCCCGTTTGGACCTCTTCCCGCCGATGGAAATGCACAAAATTCGGCCTGAACACGCGGGACGCTCCCCCCTCGAAGGCGAGACCGTCGCCAGAACCGCCGGGTCAAATCCGGCTGAGCTACCCGCGTTACAGGTCTCAAAGTCGGGTTGAGCAGTCACGTTCACCCCCATCCCCTTTCGGACCCCTTCCCACGGTTGGAAATGCATGAAAATCGGCCTGTACACGGTGGGCGCTCCCCCCTCGAAGGTGAGACCTTCGGCAGAACCGCCGGGTCAAATCCGGCCGAGCTACCCGCGTTAGAGGTCTCAATGTCGGCTTCAGCAGTCACATTCAATCCCATTCCCGTTTGGACCTCTTCCCGCCGATGGAAATGCACAAAATTCGGCCTGAACAGGCGGGACGCTCCCCCCTCGAAGGTGAGACCTTCGGCAGAACCGCCGGGTCAAATCCGGCCGAGCTACCCGCGTTAGAGGTCTCAATGTCGGCTTCAGCAGTCACATTCAATCCCATTCCCGTTTGGACCTCTTCCCGCCGATGGAAATGCACAAAATTCGGCCTGAACACGCGGGACGCTCCCCCCTCGAAGGCGAGACCTTCGGCAGAACCGCCGGGTCAAATCCGGCTGAGCTACCCGCGTTACAGGTCTCAAAGTCGGGTTGAGCAGTCACGTTCACCCCCATCCCCTTTCGGACCCCTTCCCACGGTTGGAAATGCATGAAAATCGGCCTGTACACGGTGGGCGCTCCCCCCTCGAAGGTGAGACCTTCGGCAGAACCGCCGGGTCAAATCCGGCCGAGCTACCCGCGTTAGAGGTCTCAATGTCGGCTTCAGCAGTCACATTCAATCCCATTCCCGTTTGGACCTCTTCCCGCCGATGGAAATGCACAAAATTCGGCCTGAACACGCGGGACGCTCCCCCCTCGAAGGTGAGACCTTCGGCAGAACCGCCGGGTCAAATCCGGCCGAGCTACCCGCGTTAGAGGTCTCAATGTCGGCTTCAGCAGTCACATTCAATCCCATTCCCGTTTGGACCTCTTCCCGCCGATGGAAATGCACAAAATTCGGCCTGAACACGCGGGACGCTCCCCCCTCGAAGGCGAGACCGTCGCCAGAACCGCCGGGTCAAATCCGGCCGAGCTACCCGCGTTAGAGGTCTCAATGTCGGCTTCAGCAGTCACATTCAATCCCATTCCCTTTTGGAACACTTCCCGCCGTTAACAATGCACGATATTCGGCCTGAACACGCGGGACGCTCCCCCCTCGAAGGTGAGACCTTCGGCAGAACCGCCGGGTCAAATCCTGCCGAGCTACCCGCGTTAGAGGTCTCAATGTCGGCTTCAGCAGTCACATTCAATCCCATTCCCGTTTGGACCTCTTCCCGCCGATGGAAATGCACAAAATTCGGCCTGAACACGCGGGGCGCTCCCCCCTCGAAGGCGAGACCGTCGCCAGAACCGCCGGGTCAAATCCGGCTGAGCTACCCGCGTTACAGGTCTCAAAGTCGGCTTCAGCAGTCACATTCAATCCCATTCCCTTTTGGAACACTTCCCGCCGTTAACAATGCACGATATTCGGACTGAACACGGGGGCCGGTCCGCCCTCGAAGTCAACACCGTCCGCAGAACCGCCGGGGCAAATCCGGCTGAGCTACCCCGCCCCCGAACACTCAAAGTCCCTCTGAAGCCTTGCATTCGCCTCCTTGGAAAATTGACGTCAAACATTACCAAAATCGGGGGCACGAGCACTAAAGCTAAGTCTCACCCTTTCCCTATCCCTAACCAGGAACCGAACGCCCACCCTCAGCCTCACACCAACGCCGGTGCCACTCCAGACAGACACACCCTTCAAAACCACACCCATCCGGCCATGCAACTCAAAAAGGGTCCAAATTCAGAAACACCCCCTTCAAAAGGCACTCCATCCTCGGCCACACCACCGGGACATGCTCCCCTCGGCGATAATTAAGCCCCCACCACTATTTGAAGCCAACCGCAGCCGCAACTCGAACGGAGAAATCAGTAACCAATTCAAAAATGCGCTTGGTTACTGATTTCTACTGAGCCGAAAAAATTCTAAGTGTCGGTGGTTACTGATTTATACCAACCCGAAAATATTCTAAGTGTCAGTGGTTACTGATTTATACCAACTCGAAAATATTCTAAGTGTCGGTGGTTACTGATTTATACCAACTCGAAAATATTCTAAGTGTCGGTGGTTACTGATTTATACCAACCCGAAAAAATTCTAAGTGTCAGTGGTTACTGATTTGTACCGACCCGAAAAAATTCTAAGTGTCAGTGGTTACTGATTTATACCAACTCGAAAAAATTCTAAGTGTCAGTGGTTACTGATTTATACCAACTCGAAAATATTCTAAGTGTCGGTGGTTACTGATTTATACCAACCCGAAAATATTCTAAGTGTCAGTGGTTACTGATTTATACCAAGTCGAAAATATTCTAAGTGTCAGTGGTTACTGATTTATACCAACTCGAAAATATTCTAAGTGTCGGTGGTTACTGATTTATACCAACCCGAAAAAATTCTAAGTGTCAGTGGTTACTGATTTATACCAACTCGAAAATATTCTAAGTGTCGGTGGTTACTGATTTATACCAACTCGAAAATATTCTAAGTGTCGGTGGTTACTGATTTATACCAACCCGAAAATATTCTAAGTGTCAGTGGTTACTGATTTGTACCGACCCGAAAAAATTCTAAGTGTCAGTGGTTACTGATTTATACCAACTCGAAAAAATTCTAAGTGTCAGTGGTTACTGATTTATACCAAGTCGAAAAAATTCTAAGTGTCAGTGGTTACTGATTTATACCAACCCGAAAATATTCTAAGTGTCAGTGGTTACTGATTTGTACCGACCCGAAAAAATTCTAAGTGTCAGTGGTTACTGATTTATACCAACTCGAAAAAATTCTAAGTGTCAGTGGTTACTGATTTGTACCGACCCGAAAAAATTCTAAGTGTCAGTGGTTACTGATTTATACCAAGTCGAAAATATTCTAAGTGTCGGTGGTTACTGATTTATACCAACCCGAAAATATTCTAAGTGTCAGTGGTTACTGATTTGTACCGACCCGAAAAAATTCTAAGTGTCAGTGGTTACTGATTTATACCGACCCGAAAAAATTCTAAGTGTCAGTGGTTACTGATTTATACCAAGTCGAAAATATTCTAAGTGTCAGTGGTTACTGATTTATACCAACCCGAAAAAATTCTAAGTGTCAGTGGTTACTGATTTATACCAAGTCGAAAAAATTCTAAGTGTCAGTGGTTACTGATTTATACCAACCCGAAAATATTCTAAGTGTCAGTGGTTACTGATTTATACCAACCCGAAAAAATTCTAAGTGTCAGTGGTTACTGATTTATACCAAGTCGAAAAAATTCTAAGTGTCAGTGGTTACTGATTTATACCAACCCGAAAAAATTCTAAGTGTCAGTGGTTACTGATTTATACCAAGTCGAAAATATTCTAAGTGTCAGTGGTTACTGATTTATACCAACTCGAAAAAATTCTAAGTGTCAGTGGTTACTGATTTATACCAACTCGAAAATATTCTAAGTGTCGGTGGTTACTGATTTATACCAACCCGAAAATATTCTAAGTGTCAGTGGTTACTGATTTATACCAAGTCGAAAATATTCTAAGTGTCAGTGGTTACTGATTTATACCAACTCGAAAAAATTCTAAGTGTCAGTGGTTACTGATTTATACCAACTCGAAAATATTCTAAGTGTCGGTGGTTACTGATTTATACCAACCCGAAAATATTCTAAGTGTCAGTGGTTACTGATTTATACCAACTCGAAAAAATTCTAAGTGTCAGTGGTTACTGATTTATACCAACTCGAAAATATTCTAAGTGTCGGTGGTTACTGATTTATACCAACCCGAAAATATTCTAAGTGTCAGTGGTTACTGATTTGTACCGACCCGAAAAAATTCTAAGTGTCAGTGGTTACTGATTTATACCAACCCGAAAATATTCTAAGTGTCGGTGGTTACTGATTTATACCAACCCGAAAATATTCTAAGTGTCAGTGGTTACTGATTTATACCAACTCGAAAAAATTCTAAGTGTCAGTGGTTACTGATTT
>NW_027310112.1:150000-152500 GCF_047496795.1 Chiloscyllium punctatum | reverse complement strand
CGGAACGGCACGGCCTTCAGTGGGGCCGGCGGGCGACGCCGCTCCTGAACCCAGCGGCCCCGAGCCGGACGAGTTGAGGAAGGCACGCCGACGGTGACAGGGTACGGAAGACACAGCGGTGGCCTTCTGGCGACTTGGCCCCCGACAGCCCGACGTTCCGCCGTCCTCCCGATGGCCAGGAGGACCGTGCGGGGGTCGGCCGACGGCGTGGTAGGTGTGCCTGCACGGTGACGGAGCACACACCACGCCCGCCAACCCCTCCGTACCTCCCGAGACCGGTGGCAGGACGGAGCGGAAAACGTGCGGACTGAACGGGAGAGCCAAGAGCCAGCGATCCACGCGCGTGCGACCGTCCAAGTCACAGCGTTCGACGAAAACCTCCTCCCTCGGCCAGGCACTCGGCGCCAGCAGGGGAGACAGGATCAGACGCCCCGCCGGCCACTTAAGGCCGAGGACGAACCACGAGACGGGCGGCTGCAGCAGCGGGCGGCCTGCAGCTCCCAGCACTCTCAATCGATCAACCATCGAGTCGGGTCAGCGTGTCAAACCGGCGAGCTCCACGGTCAGGCCGGCGGCGCACCAGCACCGGACCTCCGCGGCTCCCTTCACTCTTTCCACTGCCAGCCAACCGAGAGACGGACCCAATGCGGACGTGCAGAGCTTAGGCAGACCCCCCACTGGAGGCTCAACACTTCGTGGCAGCTCCGTGTCCCAGAGACCAGGAGGGTTGGCACACACACACAGTGTGAACCACCGACAGCCATTCTGGGACCGGTGACAGCCGTGCTGGCCCCACTGCCACGACACAGACGGACGCCAGGCCGCGCTCCCCGGCGGGGGGATGGCGTCGAGCCTGACGAACGGAATGTGCAGGGTGGGGGGGAAAGGCCAAGCGCTCCGACGCCGGAGGGCTCCGGAGTCTGAACTTAGGGGGACAAAGAGGACGGGTCCTCTGCGACACCCCAGCCGCGCTCTCGCCAGCCAAGGCGAGTGCGATTGATTGCCAAACGACCCTCAGACAGGCGTGGCCCCGGGAAGAACCCGGGGCCGCAAAGTGCGTTCAAAGTGTCGATGATCAATGTGTCCTGCAATTCACATTAATTCTCGCAGCTAGCTGCGTTCGTCATCGACGCACGAGCCGAGTGATCCACCGTCAAGAGTTGTCTGAGTTTGTTTTAGGTCTCTCCCTCGCCAGAGGAAAGCGACCCGGACCGCACATACGCTCCCCACCTTGAGCTACAGCCACCTGCACGCCGGCGTGCGGGCGGAGCAGGGTGGCGTGAAGCGATGGGGAGCACCATCCTGGTGCGGCCCGCAGAAACATACGTCTATTGGGGGGAGGAGGACAGGGCGCCCAAGAGGCGATGCGTGCCCCAACGCACCGCAGCGACGGAGGCAGGATCACCGCCACCATGTCGCCCGCCTAGTATCACGAGGCGTGCAGCAGCTTTGCCCTAGGAAAAGCAGAGGCGGGAACGGGCACCGGCCATCGGTTCGGCAGCGTCACTGACGCGTGCACGTGGCGGCGTGTCGGCGAGCGGACTTCCTGCGAGGAGGCGGGGGCGGCACTCGCCCGAGCAGACGCCCGCCCGGCCCAGCCACCGCCGAGGTGGACTGGGAGTCGCGGCAACGGCTCGTCATACTCGTTCCCACACTCACAGCGCAGCTTGCCCGCAAGCCACCGACCACCGATCGACGCCAGGCGCCCCGACCGAGAGCGGGATCGCTCGTTCGCCCTGCTGGCAGTTCGCTGGGGATCACTACTGCACGGAGCTCGGAGACCGACGGGCGGCAACTCGAGAGTCTTTAAACCACCACCCCCATCCCGCAAGTGCAAAGAGGCTGTATACGCACAGACGGGTGAGGGGAATAGGTACCCCGTCGGGTTTGAAGGGAGCGTGACTAGATAGCAACGATGTAAACCCAGCCGATTTGGGAGCGAAAGACCGGCGCCTGCATCACCGGCTTCGTTTCCCGTGGCTGGAGAGTACACCGAAACCCTCCGTCTGTCGCGAGCTCCCGACGACGCGGTGCCGCCAAGCAGCAGGGCCGGACCTGGTGTGGCTCCCCTCGTCGATCACAGACCGGTCGGCACTACTGACGAGACGGTGGAACGGGCTTCGCCCCTTGTGACGAAGGGTGATGCGAACCCGCCCGCCCGCGTGCGTTCGGGGTGGACTCGGCAAACGGAGATTTGAAATCGGAAAGTGTCCTCCTGCCCCGCGCAGGTAGGCGCCCAACAGTTGTGGGGGGTTTGGCGGTGACCACGGCTGCAGGGCCTGCTACCCCGACGAGCTCTCCTGCTGGCCCCGAAACCACCCTCGCGAGACAAGTTGAAACGGAAACGGGCGTACCCCCAAGCCGACGATCCTTTCTTATTTGTTACTTTTTTTTTCACTTGCTCGAGTTGTGGGGATTTGGCGGTGACCACGGCTGCAGGGCCTGCTACCCCGACGAGCTCTCCTGCTGGCCCCGAAACCACCCTCGCGAGACAAGTTGA
>NW_027310112.1:130000-145000 GCF_047496795.1 Chiloscyllium punctatum | reverse complement strand
GCAGAGGAGGACCCGACTATTCACAGATAGCGGCCCAACGACTCCCAGAGCCGGTCGTGCGGCGCGCGAGGTCTGCTCTCTTCACAAGAGGCTTTATTAGGGAGTGCTAAGGCAAGGTTCTGTGCCCTCCACCCTCATCGCAACACCCATGGGAGCCTCCGGTCGTCAATAGACCGCCGCACCGGCCTCTGACTGACTCTCAGAATGGACGGAAAGAGCCGGGTAAGCCTTTCAAAAGATTCGACCACGTGCCGAAAACTTTAGACTTCCGTGAGCTCTCCGGCTTGCACCGAGACCCGAAGTCGACGTGCTAAGCACCACGGGACCCCTTTCGCCTGCAGGTCCCGAGCCGCCTTTATTTGCTGTTACGAGCATCGTGTGCCCCATACCTGCGTGACGAGCACCGCAGGGCGGCAGAGCCATCGCACTTGGCCGGGTGGCAGAGGAGGACCCGACTATTCACAGATAGCGGCCCAACGACTCCCAGAGCCGGTCGTGCGGCGCGCGAGGTCTGCTCTCTTCACAAGAGGCTTTATTAGGGAGTGCTAAGGCAAGGTTCTGTGCCCTCCACCCTCATCGCAACACCCATGGGAGCCTCCGGTCGTCAATAGACCGCCGCACCGGCCTCTGACTGACTCTCAGAATGGACGGAAAGAGCCGGGTAAGCCTTTCAAAAGATTCGACCACGTGCCGAAAACTTTAGACTTCCGTGAGCTCTCCGGCTTGCACCGAGACCCGAAGTCGACGTGCGAAGCACCACGGGACCCCTTTCGCCTGCAGGTCCCGAGCCGCCTTTATTTGCTGTTACGAGCATCGTGTGCCCCATACCTGCGTGACGAGCACCGCAGGGCGGCAGAGCCATCGCACTTGGCCGGGTGGCAGAGGAGGACCCGACTATTCACAGATAGCGGCCCAACGACTCCCAGAGCCGGTCGTGCGGCGCGCGAGGTCTGCTCTCTTCACAAGAGGCTTTATTAGGGAGTGCTAAGGCAAGGTTCTGTGCCCTCCACCCTCATCGCAACACCCATGGGAGCCTCCGGTCGTCAATAGACCGCCGCACCGGCCTCTGACTGACTCTCAGAATGGACGGAAAGAGCCGGGTAAGCCTTTCAAAAGATTCGACCACGTGCCGAAAACTTTAGACTTCCGTGAGCTCTCCGGCTTGCACCGAGACCCGAAGTCGACGTGCTAAGCACCACGGGACCCCTTTCGCCTGCAGGTCCCGAGCCGCCTTTATTTGCTGTTACGAGCATCGTGTGCCCCATACCTGCGTGACGAGCACCGCAGGGCGGCAGAGCCATCGCACTTGGCCGGGTGGCAGAGGAGGACCCGACTATTCACAGATAGCGGCCCAACGACTCCCAGAGCCGGTCGTGCGGCGCGCGAGGTCTGCTCTCATCACAAGAGGCTTTAGGGAGTGCTCAGGCAAGGGTCAGCCCGCAGCCTTCCTGGCAACACCCAGGGGAACCAGGCCACTCGCGTCTCTCGCCTTCATTTTCGACACGAGCGCCTGCGGAGGGCCACCACCCCCTCCGATTGTCAAGAGACCTCCGCACCGGCCTCTGACTTACTCTCAGAATGGACGGAAAGAGCCGGGTAAGCCTTTGAAAAGATTCGACCACGTGCCGAAAACTTTAGACTTCCGTGAGCTCTCCGGCTTGCACCGAGACCCGAAGTCGACGTGCTTAGCACCACGGGACCCCTTTCGCCTGCAGGTCCCGAGCCGCCTTTTATTTTTGTTACGAGTATCGTGTTCCCCAAACCTGGGTGACGAGCACCGCAGGGCGGCAGAGCCATCGCGCTTGTCCGGGTGGCAGAGGAGGACCAGACTATTCACAAATAGCGGCCCAACGACTCCCAGAGCCGGTCGTGCGGCAGGCGAGGTCTGCTCTCATCACAAGAGGCTTTAGGGAGTGCTCAGGCAACGGTCAGCCCGCAGCCTTCTTGGCAACACCCAAGGGAACCAGGCCACTCGCGTCTCTCGCCTTCATTTTGGACACGAGCGCCTGTGGAGGGACGGCCGGAGTCAACGTGGGGTTTGCCCGCCCTCCAATAGTGTCAAAAGACCGCCGCACAAGTCTCTGACTGACTCTTAGAACAGACAGAAAGAGTTTGTCAAATCTGTCAAAAAATTGACAAAGTGTCAAAAATTCGACTTCCAAGAGCTCTCCGGCATGCACTCATACCTGTCATTAAAGTGCTATGCCCGTGGAACCGTTTTTCGGATGCCTTTCAGAACGGTCCCGCGCCGCCATTTTGTTCTAAAAATCGTGTTCCCATATATCTCCGGGTACCCCGCCAACCTCACTGCGGAAAAACTACAAGTGGCACTGAATGGGTCTGAATTCCAAATTTGACTGCATCGGTCTGGAACTCGGTCCGGTCAAAACCGTTTGGATTTTTCTCGGTCCGGACTTCCGCGACAGACAAAGTTAAAGTTTTCGGGCTGCAGGCACAAAACGACAGCTGGCCATTTGCCGGGCTCAATTCACCCAATTCCTCCGGCACTTCGGAGCACATGTTCGGTGTAAGTTTGCGAATCTTTCCCGATGCTGCAGCATTTTCCTCCGCTGACACTTAGAATATTTTTCACACTTTGCTGAAAATTTTTCTAAGTGTTTTTTTCCAAGTTTTCCTGGTTACTGATTTCTTCTTTTTAAACATTTTTCTAAGTTTTTCTGGTTACTGATTTCTTCTTTTTAAACATTTTTCGCAGTTTGTCTGGTTACTGATTTCTTCTTTTTAAACATTTTTCGCCGTTTTTCTGGTTACTGATTTCTTCTTTTTAAACATTTTTCGCCGTTTTTCTGGTTACTGATTTCTTCTTTTTAAACATTTTTCTAAGTTTTTCTGGTTACTGATTTCTTCTTTTTAAACATTTTTCTAAGTTTTTCTGGTTACTGATTTCTTCTTTTTAAACATTTTTCTAAGTTTTTCTGGTTACTGATTTCTTCTTTTTAAACATTTTTCTAAGTTTTTCTGGTTACTCACTTCTTCTTTTTAAACATTTTTCTAAGTTTTTCTGGTTACTGATTTCTTCTTTTTAAACATTTTTCGCCGTTTTTCTGGTTACTGATTTCTTCTTTTTAAACATTTTTCTAAGTTTTTCTGGTTACTCATTTCTTCTTTTTAAACATTTTTCTAAGTTTTTCTGGTTACTGATTTCTTCTTTTTAAACATTTTTCTAAGTTTTTCTGGTTACTCATTTCTTCTTTTTAAACATTTTTCTAAGTTTTCCTGGTTACTCACTTCTTCTTTTTAAACATTTTTCTAAGTTTTTCTGGTTACTGATTTCTTCTTTTTAAACATTTTTCTAAGTTTTTCTGGTTACTCATTTCTTCTTTTTAAACATTTTTCTAAGTTTTTCTGGTTACTGACTTCTTCTTTTTAAACATTTTTCGCAGTTTGTCTGGTTACTGATTTCTTCTTTTTAAACATTTTTCGCCGTTTTTCTGGTTACTGATTTCTTCTTTTTAAACATTTTTCTAAGTTTTTCTGGTTACTCACTTCTTCTTTTTAAACATTTTTCTAAGTTTTCCTGGTTACTGATTTCTTCTTTTTAAACATTTTTCTAAGTTTTTCTGGTTACTGATTTCTTCTTTTTAAACATTTTTCTAAGTTTTTCTGGTTACTGATTTCTTCTTTTTAAACATTTTTCGCAGTTTGTCTGGTTAATGATTTCTTCTTTTTAAACATTTTTCTAAGTTTGTCTGGTTACTGATTTCTTCTTTTTAAACATTTTTCTAAGTTTTTCTGGTTACTCACTTCTTCTTTTTAAACATTTTTCTAAGTTTTCCTGGTTACTCATTTCTTCTTTTTAAACATTTTTCGCAGTTTTTCTGGTTACTGATTTCTTCTTTTTAAACATTTTTCTAAGTTTTCCTGGTTACTGATTTCTTCTTTTTAAACATTTTTCGCAGTTTTTCTGGTTACTGATTTCTTCTTTTTAAACATTTTTCTAAGTTTTTCTGGTTACTGATTTCTTCTTTTTAAACATTTTTCTAAGTTTTTCTGGTTACTCACTTCTTCTTTTTAAACATTTTTCTAAGTTTTTCTGGTTACTCACTTCTTCTTTTGAAACATTTTTCTAAGTTTTTCTGGTTACTGATTTCTTCTTTTTAAACATTTTTCTAAGTTTTTCTGGTTACTGATTTCTTCTTTTTAAACATTTTTCGCAGTTTGTCTGGTTACTGATTTCTTCTTTTTAAACATTTTTCGCCGTTTTTCTGGTTACTGATTTCTTCTTTTTAAACATTTTTCTAAGTTTTTCTGGTTACTCACTTCTTCTTTTTAAACATTTTTCTAAGTTTTTCTGGTTACTGATTTCTTCTTTTTAAACATTTTTCGCAGTTTTTCTGGTTACTGATTTCTTCTTTTTAAACATTTTTCTAAGTTTTCCTGGTTACTGATTTCTTCTTTTTAAACATTTTTCGCAGTTTTTCTGGTTACTGATTTCTTCTTTTTAAACATTTTTCTAAGTTTTTCTGGTTACTGATTTCTTCTTTTTAAACATTTTTCTAAGTTTTTCTGGTTACTCACTTCTTCTTTTTAAACATTTTTCTAAGTTTTTCTGGTTACTCACTTCTTCTTTTGAAACATTTTTCTAAGTTTTTCTGGTTACTGATTTCTTCTTTTTAAACATTTTTCTAAGTTTTCCTGGTTACTGATTTCTTCTTTTTAAACATTTTTCGCAGTTTTTCTGGTTACTGATTTCTTCTTTTTAAACATTTTTCTAAGTTTTTCTGGTTACTGATTTCTTCTTTTTAAACATTTTTCTAAGTTTTTCTGGTTACTCACTTCTTCTTTTTAAACATTTTTCTAAGTTTTCCTGGTTACTGATTTCTTCTTTTTAAACATTTTTCTAAGTTTTTCTGGTTACTCACTTCTTCTTTTTAAACATTTTTCTAAGTTTTTCTGGTTACTCACTTCTTCTTTTGAAACATTTTTCTAAGTTTTTCTGGTTACTGATTTCTTCTTTTTAAACATTTTTCTAAGTTTTCCTGGTTACTGATTTCTTCTTTTTAAACATTTTTCGCAGTTTTTCTGGTTACTGATTTCTTCTTTTTAAACATTTTTCTAAGTTTTTCTGGTTACTCACTTCTTCTTTTATAACATTTTTCTAAGTTTTCCTGGTTACTGATTTCTTCTTTTTAAACATTTTTCTAAGTTTTCCTGGTTACTGATTTCTTCTTTTTAAACATTTTTCTAAGTTTTCCTGGTTACTGATTTCTTCTTTTTAAACATTTTTCTAAGTTTTTCTGGTTACTCATTTCTTCTTTTTAAACATTTTTCGCAGTTTTTCTGGTTACTGATTTCTTCTTTTTAAACATTTTTCTAAGTTTTCCTGGTTACTCATTTCTTCTTTTTGATCATTTTTCTAAGTTTTCCTGGTTACTGATTTCTTCGTTTTGAACATTTTTCTAAGTTTTCCTGGTTACTCACTTCTTCTTTTCAAACATTTTTCTTCGTTTTTCTGTTTACTCATTTAGCACTTTCAGGCACTTTCCCATCATTTCCTCGTTCCCGATTTCACCCTTTAAAACGCTTTCGGGCATTTCCCTAAGTTTTGCGGTTCACTCGTTTGGGACTCACTGACACCTTCTCTAGCTTCCCTGCTCACTTTTTTCGTACTGTTGAGAAAATTCGAACCCTTTCCTTAACTATGCCGGTTACTGACTTCACCGCTTCAGACCCTTGTCCCCGTAATGAAAGATACCATTTCCCACCGTGGGAAATGCACGAAAATCGGACTGAACACGGGGGAGGCTCCCCCCTCGAAGGCGAGACCGTCGGCAGAACCGCCGGGTCAAACCCGGCTGAGCTACCCGGCTTACAAGTCTCAAAGTCGGTATGAGCAGTCACGTCCACCCCCATTCCCTTTTGGACCACTTCCCACGGTTCCAAATGCATGAAAATCGGCCTGTACACGGGGGAGGCACCCGCCTCGAAGACGAGACCGTCGGCAGAACCGCCGGGTCAAACCCGGCTGAGCTACCCGGCTCGGAAGCGCCAAAGTCGGGTTGAGCAGTCACATTCACTCCCATCCCCTTTTGGGCAACTTCCCACGGTTGGAAATGCATGGAAATCGGACTGAACACGGGGGAGGCTCCCCCCTCGAAGGCGAGACCGTCGGCAGAACCGCCGGATCAAACCCGGCTGAGCTACCCGGCTTACAAGTCTCAAAGTCGGTATGAGCAGACACGTCCACCCCCATTCCCTTTTGGACCACTTCCCACGGTTCGAAATGCACGAAAATCGGCCTGTACACGGGGGAGGCACCCGCCTCGAAGACGAGACCGTCGGCAGAACCGCCGGGTCAAACCCGGCCGGGCTACCCGGGTTAGAAGCCCTAGAGTCGGGTTGAGCAGTCACAATCACTCCCATCCCCTTTTGAACCTGTTCCCACCGTTGGAAATGCACGAAAATCGGCCTGTACACGGGGGAGGCTCCCCCCTCGAAGGCGAGACCGTCGGCAGAACCGCCGGGTCAAACCCGGCTGAGCTACCCGGCTTACAAGTCTCGAAGTCGGGTTGAGCAGTCACATTCACTCCCATCGACTTTTGGGCAACTTCCCACCGTTGCAAATGCATGAAAATCGGCCTGTACACGGGGGAGGCACCCGCCTCGAAGTCGAGACCGTCGGCAGAACCGCCGGGTCCAACCCGGCTGAGCTACCCGGCTTACAAGTCTCAAAGCCGGGTTGGGCAGTCACGTTCACCCCCATTCCCTTTTGGATCACTTCCCACGGTTCGAAATGCACGAAAACCGGCCTGTACACGGGGGAGGGTCCGCCCTCGAAGGCGAGACCGTCGGCAGAACCGCCGGGTCAAACCTGGCTGAGCTACCCGGCTTACAAGTCTCAAAGTCGGGTTGAGCAGTCACGTTCACTCCCATCGACTTTTAGACCACTTCCCACGGTTCGAAATGCACGAAAATCGGCCTGTACACGGGGGAGGCACCCGCCTCGAAGACGAGACCGTCGGCAGAACCGCCGGGTCAAACCCGGCCGAGCTACCCGGGTTAGAAGCCTCAGAGTCGGGTTGAGCAGTCACATTCACTCCCATCGACTTTTGGGCAACTTCCCACCGTTGCAAATGCACGAAAATCGGCCTGTACACGGGGGAGGCACCCGCCTCGAAGACGAGACCGTCGGCAGAACCGCCGGAACAAACCCGGCTGAGCTACCCGGCTTACAAGTCTCAAAGTCGGTATGAGCAGACACGTCCACCCCCATTCCCTTTTGGACCACTTCCCACGGTTCGAAATGCATGAAAATCGGCCTGTATACGGGGGAGGCACCCGCCTCGAAGACGAGACCGTCGGCAGACCCGCCGGGTCAAACCCGGCCGGGCTACCCGGGTTAGAAGCCTCAGAGTCGGGTTGAGCAGTCGCATTCACCCCCATCCCCTTTTGAACCTCTTCCCACCGTTGGAAATGCACGGAAATCGGCCTGTACACGGGGGAGGCCCCCCTCTCGAAGGCGAGACCGACGGCAGAACCGCCGGGTCAAACCCGGCCGAGCTACCCGGGTTAGAAGCCTCAGAGTCGGGTTGAGCAGTCACATTCACTCCCATCCCCTTTTGAACCTGTTCCCACCGTTGGAAATGCACGAAAATCGGCCTGTACACGGGGGAGGCCCCCCTCTCGAAGACGAGACCGTCGGCAGACCCGCCGGAACAAACCCGGCTGAGCTACCCGGCTTACAAGTCTCAGAGTCGGGTTGAGCAGTCACATTCACCCCCATCCCCTTATGAACCTCTTCCCACCGTTGGAAATGCACGAAAATCGGCCTGTACACGGGGGAGGCCCCCCTCTCGAAGACGAGACCGTCGGCAGACCCGCCGGATCAAACCCGGCCGAGCTACACGGCTTACAAGTCTCGATGTCGGTATGAGCAGTCACGTCCACCCCCATTCCCTTTTGGACCACTTCCCACGGTACGAAATGCATGAAAATCGGCCTGTACACGGGGGAGGCACCCGCCTCGAAGACGAGACCGTCGGCAGAACCGCCGGGTCAAACCCGGCTGAGCTACCCGGCTCGGAAGCGCCAAAGTCGGGTTGAGCAGTCACATTCACTCCCATCCCCTTTTGGGCCACTTCCCACCGTTGCAAATGCATGAAAATCGGCCTGTACACGGGGGAGGGAGCCGCCTCGAAGACGAGACCGTCGGCAGAACCGCCGGGTCAAACCCGGCTGAGCTACCCGGGTTAGATGCCTCAAAGTCGGGTTGAGCAGTCACATTCACCCCCATCCCCTTTCGGCCCCCTTCCCACGGTTGGAAATGCATGAAAATCGGCCTGTACACGGTGGGCGCTCCCCCCTCGAAGGTGAGACCTTCGGCAGAACCGCCGGGTCAAACCCGGCCGAGCTACCCGGGTTAGAAGCCTCAGAGTCGGGTTGAGCAGTCACATTCACTCCCATCCCCTTTTGGGCCACTTCCCACCGTTGCAAATGCATGAAAATCGGCCTGTACACGGGGGAGGCACCCGCCTCGAAGACGAGACCGTCGGCAGAAGCGCCGGGTCAAACCCGGCCGAGCTACCCGGGTTAGAAGCCTCAGAGTCGGGTTGAGTAGTCACGTTCACTCCCATCGACTTTTAGACCACTTCCCACGGTTCGAAATGCACGAAAATCGGCCTGTACACGGGGGAGGCTCCCCCCTCGAAGGCGAGACCGTCGGCAGAACCGCCGGGTCAAACCCGGCTGAGCTATCCGGGTTAGAAGCCTCAGAGTCGGGTTGAGCAGTCACGTCCACCCCCATTCCCTTTTGGACCTCTTCCCACCGTTGGAAATGCATGAAAATCGGCCTGTACACGGGGGAGGCACCCGCCTCGAAGACGAGACCGTCGGCAGAACCGCCGGATCAAACCCGGCTGAGCTACCCGGCTTACAAGTCTCGAAGTCGGGTTGAGCAGTCACGTCCACCCCCATTCCCTTTTGGACCACTTCCCACGGTTCGAAATGCATGCAAAACGGCCTGTATACGGGGGAGGCTCCCCCCTCCAAAACGAAACCGTCGGCTGAATCGACGGGTCAAACCCGGCCGAGCTACCCGGGTTAGAAGCCTCAGAGTCGGGTTGAGCAGTCACGTCCACCCCCATTCCCTTTTGGACCACTTCCCACGGTTCGAAATGCACGAAAATCGGCCTGTACACGGGGGAGGGAGCCGCCTCGAAGACGAGACCGTCGGCAGAACCGCCGGGTCAAACCCGGCTGAGCTACCAGGCTCGGAAGCGCCAAAGTCGGGTTGAGCAGTCACATTCACTCCCATCCCCTTTTGGGCAACTTCCCACCGTTGCAAATGCATGTAAATCGGCCTGTACACGGGGGAGGGAGCCGCCTCGAAGACGAGACCGTCGGCAGAACCGCCGGATCAAACCCGGCTGAGCTACCAGGCTCGGAAGCGCCAAAGTCGGTATGAGCAGTCACATTCACTCCCATCCCCTTTTGGGCCACTTCCCACGGTTCGAAATGCACGAAAATCGGACTGAACACGGGGGAGGCTCCCCCCTCCAAAACGAGACCATCGGCAGAATCGACGGGTCAAACCCGGCCGAGCTACCCGGGTTAGAAGCCTCAGAGTCGGGTTGAGCAGTCACGTTCACTCCCATCCCCTTTTGGACCTCTTCCCACCGTTGGAAATGCACGAAAATCGGCCTGTACACGGGGGAGGGTCCGCCCTCGAAGGCGGGACCGTCGGCAGAACCGCCGGGTCAAACCCGGCTGAGCTACACGGCTTACAAGTCTCAAAGCCGGGTTGAGCAGTCACGTCCACCCCCATTCCCTTTTGGACCACTTCCCACGGTTGGAAATGCACGAAAATCGGCCTGGACACGGGGGAGGCTCCCCCCTCGATGACGAGACCGTCGGCAGAACCGCCGGGTCAAACCCGGCTGAGCTATCCGGGTTAGAAGCCTCAAAGTCGGGTTGAGCAGTCACGTCCACCCCCATCCCCTTTTGGACCACTTCCCACGGTTCGAAATGCACGAAAATCGGCCTGTACACGGGGGAGGCACCCGCCTCGAAGACGAGACCGTCGGCAGACCCGCCGGATCAAACCCGGCCGAGCTACACGGCTTACAAGTCTCAATGTCGGTATGAGCAGTCACGTCCACCCCCATTCCCTTTTGGACCACTTCCCACGGTACGAAATGCATGAAAATCGGCCTGTACACGGGGGAGGCACCCGCCTCGAAGACGAGACCGTCGGCAGAACCGCCGGGTCAAACCCGGCTGAGCTACCCGGCTCGGAAGCGCCAAAGTCGGGTTGAGCAGTCACATTCACTCCCATCCCCTTTTGAACCTGTTCCCACCGTTGGAAATGCACGAAAATCGGCCTGTACACGGGGGAGGCTCCCCCCTCGAAGGCGAGACCGTCGGCAGAACCGCCGGGTCAAACCCGGCTGAGCTACCCGGCTTACAAGTCTCGAAGTCGGGTTGAGCAGTCACATTCACTCCCATCGACTTTTGGGCAACTTCCCACCGTTGCAAATGCATGAAAATCGGCCTGTACACGGGGGAGGCACCCGCCTCGACGTCGAGACCGTCGGCAGAACCGCCGGGTCCAACCCGGCTGAGCTACCCGGCTTACAAGTCTCAAAGCCGGGTTGGGCAGTCACGTTCACCCCCATTCCCTTTTGGATCACTTCCCACGGTTCGAAATGCACGAAAACCGGCCTGTACACGGGGGAGGGTCCGCCCTCGAAGGCGAGACCGTCGGCAGAACCGCCGGGTCCAACCCGGCTGAGCTACCCGGCTTACAAGTCTCAAAGCCGGGTTGGGCAGTCACGTTCACCCCCATTCCCTTTTGGATCACTTCCCACGGTTCGAAATGCACGAAAACCGGCCTGTACACGGGGGAGGGTCCGCCCTCGAAGGCGAGACCGTCGGCAGAACCGCCGGGTCAAACCCGGCTGAGCTACCCGGCTCGGAAGCGCCAAAGTCGGGTTGAGCAGTCACATTCACTCCCATCGACTTTTGGGCAACTTCCCACGGTTCGAAATGCACAAAATTCGGCCTGAACACGGGGGACGCTCCCCCCTCGAAGGCGAGGCCGTCGGCAGAACCGCCGGGTCAAACCCGGCCGAGCTACCCGGGTCGGAAGCGCCAAGGTCGGTATGAGCAGTCACATTCACTCCCATCCCCTTTTGGACCGCTTCCCACGGTTTGAAATGCACGAAAATCGGCCTGTACACGGGGGAGGCGCCCCTCTCGAAGGCGAGACCGACGGCAGAACCGCCGGGTCAAACCCGGCCGAGCTACCCGGGTTAGAAGCCTCAGAGTCGGGTTGAGCAGTCACATTCACCCCCATCCCCTTTTGAACCTCTTCCCACCGTTGGAAATGCACGAAAATCGGCCTGTACACGGGGGAGGCCCCCCTCTCGAAGACGAGACCGTCGGCAGACCCGCCGGATCAAACCCGGCCGAGCTACACGGCTTACAAGTCTCGATGTCGGTATGAGCAGTCACGTCCACCCCCATTCCCTTTTGGACCACTTCCCACGGTACGAAATGCATGAAAATCGGCCTGTACACGGGGGAGGCACCCGCCTCGAAGACGAGACCGTCGGCAGAACCGCCGGGTCAAACCCGGCTGAGCTACCCGGCTCGGAAGCGCCAAAGTCGGGTTGAGCAGTCACATTCACTCCCATCCCCTTTTGGGCCACTTCCCACGGTTCGAAATGCATGAAAATCGGCCTGTACACGGGGGACGCTCCCCCCTCGAAGGCGAGGCCGTCGGCAGAACCGCCGGGTCAAACCCGGCTGAGCTACCCGGGTTAGATGCCTCAAAGTCGGGTTGAGCAGTCACATTCACCCCCATCCCCTTTCGGCCCCCTTCCCACGGTTGGAAATGCATGAAAATCGGCCTGTACACGGTGGGCGCTCCCCCCTCGAAGGTGAGACCTTCGGCAGAACCGCCGGGTCAAATCCTGCCGAGCTACCCGCGTTAGAGGTCTCAATGTCGGCTTCAGCAGTCACATTCAATCCCATTCCCGTTTGGACCTCTTCCCGCCGATGGAAATGCACAAAATTCGGCCTGAACACGCGGGACGCTCCCCCCTCGAAGGCGAGACCGTCGCCAGAACCGCCGGGTCAAATCCGGCTGAGCTACCCGCGTTACAGGTCTCAAAGTCGGGTTGAGCAGTCACGTTCACCCCCATCCCCTTTCGGACCCCTTCCCACGGTTGGAAATGCATGAAAATCGGCCTGTACACGGTGGGCGCTCCCCCCTCGAAGGTGAGACCTTCGGCAGAACCGCCGGGTCAAATCCGGCCGAGCTACCCGCGTTAGAGGTCTCAATGTCGGCTTCAGCAGTCACATTCAATCCCATTCCCGTTTGGACCTCTTCCCGCCGATGGAAATGCACAAAATTCGGCCTGAACAGGCGGGACGCTCCCCCCTCGAAGGTGAGACCTTCGGCAGAACCGCCGGGTCAAATCCGGCCGAGCTACCCGCGTTAGAGGTCTCAATGTCGGCTTCAGCAGTCACATTCAATCCCATTCCCGTTTGGACCTCTTCCCGCCGATGGAAATGCACAAAATTCGGCCTGAACACGCGGGACGCTCCCCCCTCGAAGGCGAGACCTTCGGCAGAACCGCCGGGTCAAATCCGGCTGAGCTACCCGCGTTACAGGTCTCAAAGTCGGGTTGAGCAGTCACGTTCACCCCCATCCCCTTTCGGACCCCTTCCCACGGTTGGAAATGCATGAAAATCGGCCTGTACACGGTGGGCGCTCCCCCCTCGAAGGTGAGACCTTCGGCAGAACCGCCGGGTCAAATCCGGCCGAGCTACCCGCGTTAGAGGTCTCAATGTCGGCTTCAGCAGTCACATTCAATCCCATTCCCGTTTGGACCTCTTCCCGCCGATGGAAATGCACAAAATTCGGCCTGAACACGCGGGACGCTCCCCCCTCGAAGGTGAGACCTTCGGCAGAACCGCCGGGTCAAATCCGGCCGAGCTACCCGCGTTAGAGGTCTCAATGTCGGCTTCAGCAGTCACATTCAATCCCATTCCCGTTTGGACCTCTTCCCGCCGATGGAAATGCACAAAATTCGGCCTGAACACGCGGGACGCTCCCCCCTCGAAGGCGAGACCGTCGCCAGAACCGCCGGGTCAAATCCGGCCGAGCTACCCGCGTTAGAGGTCTCAATGTCGGCTTCAGCAGTCACATTCAATCCCATTCCCTTTTGGAACACTTCCCGCCGTTAACAATGCACGATATTCGGCCTGAACACGCGGGACGCTCCCCCCTCGAAGGTGAGACCTTCGGCAGAACCGCCGGGTCAAATCCTGCCGAGCTACCCGCGTTAGAGGTCTCAATGTCGGCTTCAGCAGTCACATTCAATCCCATTCCCGTTTGGACCTCTTCCCGCCGATGGAAATGCACAAAATTCGGCCTGAACACGCGGGGCGCTCCCCCCTCGAAGGCGAGACCGTCGCCAGAACCGCCGGGTCAAATCCGGCTGAGCTACCCGCGTTACAGGTCTCAAAGTCGGCTTCAGCAGTCACATTCAATCCCATTCCCTTTTGGAACACTTCCCGCCGTTAACAATGCACGATATTCGGACTGAACACGGGGGCCGGTCCGCCCTCGAAGTCAACACCGTCCGCAGAACCGCCGGGGCAAATCCGGCTGAGCTACCCCGCCCCCGAACACTCAAAGTCCCTCTGAAGCCTTGCATTCGCCTCCTTGGAAAATTGACGTCAAACATTACCAAAATCGGGGGCACGAGCACTAAAGCTAAGTCTCACCCTTTCCCTATCCCTAACCAGGAACCGAACGCCCACCCTCAGCCTCACACCAACGCCGGTGCCACTCCAGACAGACACACCCTTCAAAACCACACCCATCCGGCCATGCAACTCAAAAAGGGTCCAAATTCAGAAACACCCCCTTCAAAAGGCACTCCATCCTCGGCCACACCACCGGGACATGCTCCCCTCGGCGATAATTAAGCCCCCACCACTATTTGAAGCCAACCGCAGCCGCAACTCGAACGGAGAAATCAGTAACCAATTCAAAAATGCGCTTGGTTACTGATTTCTACTGAGCCGAAAAAATTCTAAGTGTCGGTGGTTACTGATTTATACCAACCCGAAAATATTCTAAGTGTCAGTGGTTACTGATTTATACCAACTCGAAAATATTCTAAGTGTCGGTGGTTACTGATTTATACCAACTCGAAAATATTCTAAGTGTCGGTGGTTACTGATTTATACCAACCCGAAAAAATTCTAAGTGTCAGTGGTTACTGATTTGTACCGACCCGAAAAAATTCTAAGTGTCAGTGGTTACTGATTTATACCAACTCGAAAAAATTCTAAGTGTCAGTGGTTACTGATTTATACCAACTCGAAAATATTCTAAGTGTCGGTGGTTACTGATTTATACCAACCCGAAAATATTCTAAGTGTCAGTGGTTACTGATTTATACCAAGTCGAAAATATTCTAAGTGTCAGTGGTTACTGATTTATACCAACTCGAAAATATTCTAAGTGTCGGTGGTTACTGATTTATACCAACCCGAAAAAATTCTAAGTGTCAGTGGTTACTGATTTATACCAACTCGAAAATATTCTAAGTGTCGGTGGTTACTGATTTATACCAACTCGAAAATATTCTAAGTGTCGGTGGTTACTGATTTATACCAACCCGAAAATATTCTAAGTGTCAGTGGTTACTGATTTGTACCGACCCGAAAAAATTCTAAGTGTCAGTGGTTACTGATTTATACCAACTCGAAAAAATTCTAAGTGTCAGTGGTTACTGATTTATACCAAGTCGAAAAAATTCTAAGTGTCAGTGGTTACTGATTTATACCAACCCGAAAATATTCTAAGTGTCAGTGGTTACTGATTTGTACCGACCCGAAAAAATTCTAAGTGTCAGTGGTTACTGATTTATACCAACTCGAAAAAATTCTAAGTGTCAGTGGTTACTGATTTGTACCGACCCGAAAAAATTCTAAGTGTCAGTGGTTACTGATTTATACCAA
>NW_027310112.1:120000-122500 GCF_047496795.1 Chiloscyllium punctatum | reverse complement strand
AATGTGTCCTGCAATTCACATTAATTCTCGCAGCTAGCTGCGTTCGTCATCGACGCACGAGCCGAGTGATCCACCGTCAAGAGTTGTCTGAGTTTGTTTTAGGTCTCTCCCTCGCCAGAGGAAAGCGACCCGGACCGCACATACGCTCCCCACCTTGAGCTACAGCCACCTGCACGCCGGCGTGCGGGCGGAGCAGGGTGGCGTGAAGCGATGGGGAGCACCATCCTGGTGCGGCCCGCAGAAACATACGTCTATTGGGGGGAGGAGGACAGGGCGCCCAAGAGGCGATGCGTGCCCCAACGCACCGCAGCGACGGAGGCAGGATCACCGCCACCATGTCGCCCGCCTAGTATCACGAGGCGTGCAGCAGCTTTGCCCTAGGAAAAGCAGAGGCGGGAACGGGCACCGGCCATCGGTTCGGCAGCGTCACTGACGCGTGCACGTGGCGGCGTGTCGGCGAGCGGACTTCCTGCGAGGAGGCGGGGGCGGCACTCGCCCGAGCAGACGCCCGCCCGGCCCAGCCACCGCCGAGGTGGACTGGGAGTCGCGGCAACGGCTCGTCATACTCGTTCCCACACTCACAGCGCAGCTTGCCCGCAAGCCACCGACCACCGATCGACGCCAGGCGCCCCGACCGAGAGCGGGATCGCTCGTTCGCCCTGCTGGCAGTTCGCTGGGGATCACTACTGCACGGAGCTCGGAGACCGACGGGCGGCAACTCGAGAGTCTTTAAACCACCACCCCCATCCCGCAAGTGCAAAGAGGCTGTATACGCACAGACGGGTGAGGGGAATAGGTACCCCGTCGGGTTTGAAGGGAGCGTGACTAGATAGCAACGATGTAAACCCAGCCGATTTGGGAGCGAAAGACCGGCGCCTGCATCACCGGCTTCGTTTCCCGTGGCTGGAGAGTACACCGAAACCCTCCGTCTGTCGCGAGCTCCCGACGACGCGGTGCCGCCAAGCAGCAGGGCCGGACCTGGTGTGGCTCCCCTCGTCGATCACAGACCGGTCGGCACTACTGACGAGACGGTGGAACGGGCTTCGCCCCTTGTGACGAAGGGTGATGCGAACCCGCCCGCCCGCGTGCGTTCGGGGTGGACTCGGCAAACGGAGATTTGAAATCGGAAAGTGTCCTCCTGCCCCGCGCAGGTAGGCGCCCAACAGTTGTGGGGGGTTTGGCGGTGACCACGGCTGCAGGGCCTGCTACCCCGACGAGCTCTCCTGCTGGCCCCGAAACCACCCTCGCGAGACAAGTTGAAACGGAAACGGGCGTACCCCCAAGCCGACGATCCTTTCTTATTTGTTACTTTTTTTTTCACTTGCTCGAGTTGTGGGGATTTGGCGGTGACCACGGCTGCAGGGCCTGCTACCCCGACGAGCTCTCCTGCTGGCCCCGAAACCACCCTCGCGAGACAAGTTGAAACGGAAACGGGCGTACCCCCAAGCCGACAGAGATCCTTTCTTATTTGTTACTTTTTTTTTTCACTTGCTCGAGTTGTGGGGGTTTGGCGGTGACCACGGCTGCAGGGCCTGCTACCCCGACGAGCTCTCCTGCTGGCCCCGAAACCACCCCCGCGAGACAAGGTGAATCGGAAACGGGCGTACCCCCAGCCGATAATGATCCTTTCTTATTTGTTACTTTTTTTTTCACTTGCTCGAGTTGTGGGGGTTTGGCGGTGACCACGGCTGCAGGGCCTGCTACCCCGACGAGCTCTCCTGCTGGCCCCGAAACCACCCTCGCGAGACAAGTTGAAACGGAAACGGGCGTACCCCCAAGCCGACGATCCTTTCTTATTTGTTACTTTTTTTTTTCACTTGCTCGAGTTGTGGGGGTTTGGCGGTGACCACGGCTGCAGGGCCTGCTACCCCGACGAGCTCTCCTGCTGGCCCCGAAACCACCCTCGCGAGACAAGTTGAAACGGAAACGGGCGTACCCCCAAGCCGACAGAGATGCTTTCGCTCCTGTTACTTTTTTTTCACTTGCTCGAGTTGTGGGGGTTTGGCGGTGACCACGGCTGCAGGGCCTGCTACCCCGACGAGCTCTCCTGCTGGCCCCGAAACCACCCTCGCGAGACAAGTTGAAACGGAAACGGGCGTACCCCCAAGCCGACAGAGATCCTTTCGTACTTGAACCAACACAAAGTTTGTCACGTTTTATTTTTACGAGTGATCGACCGTCAAGATTTGTCTCTGAGTTTGCTTAAGGTCTCTCCCTCGCCAGAGGAAAGCCACCCGGACCGCACATACACTCCCCACCTTTAGCAGCAGCCACCTGCACGCCGGCGTGCGGGCGGAGCAGGGTGGCGTGAAGCTGTGGGGAGCACCAGCCTGGTGCGGCCCGCAGAGACATACATCTATTGGTTGAAAAAAAACAGGGCGCCCAAGAGGCGATGCGTGCCCCAACGCACCGCAGCGACGGAGGCAGGATCACCGCCACCATGTCGCCCGCGGAGTATCACGAGGCGTGCAGCAGCTTTGCCCTAGGAAAAGCAGAGGCG
>NW_027310112.1:102500-115000 GCF_047496795.1 Chiloscyllium punctatum | reverse complement strand
AGGGCCACCACCCCCTCCGATTGTCAAGAGACCTCCGCACCGGCCTCTGACTTACTCTCAGAATGGACGGAAAGAGCCGGGTAAGCCTTTGAAAAGATTCGACCACGTGCCGAAAACTTTAGACTTCCGTGAGCTCTCCGGCTTGCACCGAGACCCGAAGTCGACGTGCTTAGCACCACGGGACCCCTTTCGCCTGCAGGTCCCGAGCCGCCTTTTATTTTTGTTACGAGTATCGTGTTCCCCAAACCTGGGTGACGAGCACCGCAGGGCGGCAGAGCCATCGCGCTTGTCCGGGTGGCAGAGGAGGACCAGACTATTCACAAATAGCGGCCCAACGACTCCCAGAGCCGGTCGTGCGGCAGGCGAGGTCTGCTCTCATCACAAGAGGCTTTAGGGAGTGCTCAGGCAACGGTCAGCCCGCAGCCTTCTTGGCAACACCCAAGGGAACCAGGCCACTCGCGTCTCTCGCCTTCATTTTGGACACGAGCGCCTGTGGAGGGACGGCCGGAGTCAACGTGGGGTTTGCCCGCCCTCCAATAGTGTCAAAAGACCGCCGCACAAGTCTCTGACTGACTCTTAGAACAGACAGAAAGAGTTTGTCAAATCTGTCAAAAAATTGACAAAGTGTCAAAAATTCGACTTCCAAGAGCTCTCCGGCATGCACTCATACCTGTCATTAAAGTGCTATGCCCGTGGAACCGTTTTTCGGATGCCTTTCAGAACGGTCCCGCGCCGCCATTTTGTTCTAAAAATCGTGTTCCCATATATCTCCGGGTACCCCGCCAACCTCACTGCGGAAAAACTACAAGTGGCACTGAATGGGTCTGAATTCCAAATTTGACTGCATCGGTCTGGAACTCGGTCCGGTCAAAACCGTTTGGATTTTTCTCGGTCCGGACTTCCGCGACAGACAAAGTTAAAGTTTTCGGGCTGCAGGCACAAAACGACAGCTGGCCATTTGCCGGGCTCAATTCACCCAATTCCTCCGGCACTTCGGAGCACATGTTCGGTGTAAGTTTGCGAATCTTTCCCGATGCTGCAGCATTTTCCTCCGCTGACACTTAGAATATTTTTCACACTTTGCTGAAAATTTTTCTAAGTGTTTTTTTCCAAGTTTTCCTGGTTACTGATTTCTTCTTTTTAAACATTTTTCTAAGTTTTTCTGGTTACTGATTTCTTCTTTTTAAACATTTTTCGCAGTTTGTCTGGTTACTGATTTCTTCTTTTTAAACATTTTTCGCCGTTTTTCTGGTTACTGATTTCTTCTTTTTAAACATTTTTCGCCGTTTTTCTGGTTACTGATTTCTTCTTTTTAAACATTTTTCTAAGTTTTTCTGGTTACTGATTTCTTCTTTTTAAACATTTTTCTAAGTTTTTCTGGTTACTGATTTCTTCTTTTTAAACATTTTTCTAAGTTTTTCTGGTTACTGATTTCTTCTTTTTAAACATTTTTCTAAGTTTTTCTGGTTACTCACTTCTTCTTTTTAAACATTTTTCTAAGTTTTTCTGGTTACTGATTTCTTCTTTTTAAACATTTTTCGCCGTTTTTCTGGTTACTGATTTCTTCTTTTTAAACATTTTTCTAAGTTTTTCTGGTTACTCATTTCTTCTTTTTAAACATTTTTCTAAGTTTTTCTGGTTACTGATTTCTTCTTTTTAAACATTTTTCTAAGTTTTTCTGGTTACTCATTTCTTCTTTTTAAACATTTTTCTAAGTTTTCCTGGTTACTCACTTCTTCTTTTTAAACATTTTTCTAAGTTTTTCTGGTTACTGATTTCTTCTTTTTAAACATTTTTCTAAGTTTTTCTGGTTACTCATTTCTTCTTTTTAAACATTTTTCTAAGTTTTTCTGGTTACTGACTTCTTCTTTTTAAACATTTTTCGCAGTTTGTCTGGTTACTGATTTCTTCTTTTTAAACATTTTTCGCCGTTTTTCTGGTTACTGATTTCTTCTTTTTAAACATTTTTCTAAGTTTTTCTGGTTACTCACTTCTTCTTTTTAAACATTTTTCTAAGTTTTCCTGGTTACTGATTTCTTCTTTTTAAACATTTTTCTAAGTTTTTCTGGTTACTGATTTCTTCTTTTTAAACATTTTTCTAAGTTTTTCTGGTTACTGATTTCTTCTTTTTAAACATTTTTCGCAGTTTGTCTGGTTAATGATTTCTTCTTTTTAAACATTTTTCTAAGTTTGTCTGGTTACTGATTTCTTCTTTTTAAACATTTTTCTAAGTTTTTCTGGTTACTCACTTCTTCTTTTTAAACATTTTTCTAAGTTTTCCTGGTTACTCATTTCTTCTTTTTAAACATTTTTCGCAGTTTTTCTGGTTACTGATTTCTTCTTTTTAAACATTTTTCTAAGTTTTCCTGGTTACTGATTTCTTCTTTTTAAACATTTTTCGCAGTTTTTCTGGTTACTGATTTCTTCTTTTTAAACATTTTTCTAAGTTTTTCTGGTTACTGATTTCTTCTTTTTAAACATTTTTCTAAGTTTTTCTGGTTACTCACTTCTTCTTTTTAAACATTTTTCTAAGTTTTTCTGGTTACTCACTTCTTCTTTTGAAACATTTTTCTAAGTTTTTCTGGTTACTGATTTCTTCTTTTTAAACATTTTTCTAAGTTTTTCTGGTTACTGATTTCTTCTTTTTAAACATTTTTCGCAGTTTGTCTGGTTACTGATTTCTTCTTTTTAAACATTTTTCGCCGTTTTTCTGGTTACTGATTTCTTCTTTTTAAACATTTTTCTAAGTTTTTCTGGTTACTCACTTCTTCTTTTTAAACATTTTTCTAAGTTTTTCTGGTTACTGATTTCTTCTTTTTAAACATTTTTCGCAGTTTTTCTGGTTACTGATTTCTTCTTTTTAAACATTTTTCTAAGTTTTCCTGGTTACTGATTTCTTCTTTTTAAACATTTTTCGCAGTTTTTCTGGTTACTGATTTCTTCTTTTTAAACATTTTTCTAAGTTTTTCTGGTTACTGATTTCTTCTTTTTAAACATTTTTCTAAGTTTTTCTGGTTACTCACTTCTTCTTTTTAAACATTTTTCTAAGTTTTTCTGGTTACTCACTTCTTCTTTTGAAACATTTTTCTAAGTTTTTCTGGTTACTGATTTCTTCTTTTTAAACATTTTTCTAAGTTTTCCTGGTTACTGATTTCTTCTTTTTAAACATTTTTCGCAGTTTTTCTGGTTACTGATTTCTTCTTTTTAAACATTTTTCTAAGTTTTTCTGGTTACTGATTTCTTCTTTTTAAACATTTTTCTAAGTTTTTCTGGTTACTCACTTCTTCTTTTTAAACATTTTTCTAAGTTTTCCTGGTTACTGATTTCTTCTTTTTAAACATTTTTCTAAGTTTTTCTGGTTACTCACTTCTTCTTTTTAAACATTTTTCTAAGTTTTTCTGGTTACTCACTTCTTCTTTTGAAACATTTTTCTAAGTTTTTCTGGTTACTGATTTCTTCTTTTTAAACATTTTTCTAAGTTTTCCTGGTTACTGATTTCTTCTTTTTAAACATTTTTCGCAGTTTTTCTGGTTACTGATTTCTTCTTTTTAAACATTTTTCTAAGTTTTTCTGGTTACTCACTTCTTCTTTTATAACATTTTTCTAAGTTTTCCTGGTTACTGATTTCTTCTTTTTAAACATTTTTCTAAGTTTTCCTGGTTACTGATTTCTTCTTTTTAAACATTTTTCTAAGTTTTCCTGGTTACTGATTTCTTCTTTTTAAACATTTTTCTAAGTTTTTCTGGTTACTCATTTCTTCTTTTTAAACATTTTTCGCAGTTTTTCTGGTTACTGATTTCTTCTTTTTAAACATTTTTCTAAGTTTTCCTGGTTACTCATTTCTTCTTTTTGATCATTTTTCTAAGTTTTCCTGGTTACTGATTTCTTCGTTTTGAACATTTTTCTAAGTTTTCCTGGTTACTCACTTCTTCTTTTCAAACATTTTTCTTCGTTTTTCTGTTTACTCATTTAGCACTTTCAGGCACTTTCCCATCATTTCCTCGTTCCCGATTTCACCCTTTAAAACGCTTTCGGGCATTTCCCTAAGTTTTGCGGTTCACTCGTTTGGGACTCACTGACACCTTCTCTAGCTTCCCTGCTCACTTTTTTCGTACTGTTGAGAAAATTCGAACCCTTTCCTTAACTATGCCGGTTACTGACTTCACCGCTTCAGACCCTTGTCCCCGTAATGAAAGATACCATTTCCCACCGTGGGAAATGCACGAAAATCGGACTGAACACGGGGGAGGCTCCCCCCTCGAAGGCGAGACCGTCGGCAGAACCGCCGGGTCAAACCCGGCTGAGCTACCCGGCTTACAAGTCTCAAAGTCGGTATGAGCAGTCACGTCCACCCCCATTCCCTTTTGGACCACTTCCCACGGTTCCAAATGCATGAAAATCGGCCTGTACACGGGGGAGGCACCCGCCTCGAAGACGAGACCGTCGGCAGAACCGCCGGGTCAAACCCGGCTGAGCTACCCGGCTCGGAAGCGCCAAAGTCGGGTTGAGCAGTCACATTCACTCCCATCCCCTTTTGGGCAACTTCCCACGGTTGGAAATGCATGGAAATCGGACTGAACACGGGGGAGGCTCCCCCCTCGAAGGCGAGACCGTCGGCAGAACCGCCGGATCAAACCCGGCTGAGCTACCCGGCTTACAAGTCTCAAAGTCGGTATGAGCAGACACGTCCACCCCCATTCCCTTTTGGACCACTTCCCACGGTTCGAAATGCACGAAAATCGGCCTGTACACGGGGGAGGCACCCGCCTCGAAGACGAGACCGTCGGCAGAACCGCCGGGTCAAACCCGGCCGGGCTACCCGGGTTAGAAGCCCTAGAGTCGGGTTGAGCAGTCACAATCACTCCCATCCCCTTTTGAACCTGTTCCCACCGTTGGAAATGCACGAAAATCGGCCTGTACACGGGGGAGGCTCCCCCCTCGAAGGCGAGACCGTCGGCAGAACCGCCGGGTCAAACCCGGCTGAGCTACCCGGCTTACAAGTCTCGAAGTCGGGTTGAGCAGTCACATTCACTCCCATCGACTTTTGGGCAACTTCCCACCGTTGCAAATGCATGAAAATCGGCCTGTACACGGGGGAGGCACCCGCCTCGAAGTCGAGACCGTCGGCAGAACCGCCGGGTCCAACCCGGCTGAGCTACCCGGCTTACAAGTCTCAAAGCCGGGTTGGGCAGTCACGTTCACCCCCATTCCCTTTTGGATCACTTCCCACGGTTCGAAATGCACGAAAACCGGCCTGTACACGGGGGAGGGTCCGCCCTCGAAGGCGAGACCGTCGGCAGAACCGCCGGGTCAAACCTGGCTGAGCTACCCGGCTTACAAGTCTCAAAGTCGGGTTGAGCAGTCACGTTCACTCCCATCGACTTTTAGACCACTTCCCACGGTTCGAAATGCACGAAAATCGGCCTGTACACGGGGGAGGCACCCGCCTCGAAGACGAGACCGTCGGCAGAACCGCCGGGTCAAACCCGGCCGAGCTACCCGGGTTAGAAGCCTCAGAGTCGGGTTGAGCAGTCACATTCACTCCCATCGACTTTTGGGCAACTTCCCACCGTTGCAAATGCACGAAAATCGGCCTGTACACGGGGGAGGCACCCGCCTCGAAGACGAGACCGTCGGCAGAACCGCCGGAACAAACCCGGCTGAGCTACCCGGCTTACAAGTCTCAAAGTCGGTATGAGCAGACACGTCCACCCCCATTCCCTTTTGGACCACTTCCCACGGTTCGAAATGCATGAAAATCGGCCTGTATACGGGGGAGGCACCCGCCTCGAAGACGAGACCGTCGGCAGACCCGCCGGGTCAAACCCGGCCGGGCTACCCGGGTTAGAAGCCTCAGAGTCGGGTTGAGCAGTCGCATTCACCCCCATCCCCTTTTGAACCTCTTCCCACCGTTGGAAATGCACGGAAATCGGCCTGTACACGGGGGAGGCCCCCCTCTCGAAGGCGAGACCGACGGCAGAACCGCCGGGTCAAACCCGGCCGAGCTACCCGGGTTAGAAGCCTCAGAGTCGGGTTGAGCAGTCACATTCACTCCCATCCCCTTTTGAACCTGTTCCCACCGTTGGAAATGCACGAAAATCGGCCTGTACACGGGGGAGGCCCCCCTCTCGAAGACGAGACCGTCGGCAGACCCGCCGGAACAAACCCGGCTGAGCTACCCGGCTTACAAGTCTCAGAGTCGGGTTGAGCAGTCACATTCACCCCCATCCCCTTATGAACCTCTTCCCACCGTTGGAAATGCACGAAAATCGGCCTGTACACGGGGGAGGCCCCCCTCTCGAAGACGAGACCGTCGGCAGACCCGCCGGATCAAACCCGGCCGAGCTACACGGCTTACAAGTCTCGATGTCGGTATGAGCAGTCACGTCCACCCCCATTCCCTTTTGGACCACTTCCCACGGTACGAAATGCATGAAAATCGGCCTGTACACGGGGGAGGCACCCGCCTCGAAGACGAGACCGTCGGCAGAACCGCCGGGTCAAACCCGGCTGAGCTACCCGGCTCGGAAGCGCCAAAGTCGGGTTGAGCAGTCACATTCACTCCCATCCCCTTTTGGGCCACTTCCCACCGTTGCAAATGCATGAAAATCGGCCTGTACACGGGGGAGGGAGCCGCCTCGAAGACGAGACCGTCGGCAGAACCGCCGGGTCAAACCCGGCTGAGCTACCCGGGTTAGATGCCTCAAAGTCGGGTTGAGCAGTCACATTCACCCCCATCCCCTTTCGGCCCCCTTCCCACGGTTGGAAATGCATGAAAATCGGCCTGTACACGGTGGGCGCTCCCCCCTCGAAGGTGAGACCTTCGGCAGAACCGCCGGGTCAAACCCGGCCGAGCTACCCGGGTTAGAAGCCTCAGAGTCGGGTTGAGCAGTCACATTCACTCCCATCCCCTTTTGGGCCACTTCCCACCGTTGCAAATGCATGAAAATCGGCCTGTACACGGGGGAGGCACCCGCCTCGAAGACGAGACCGTCGGCAGAAGCGCCGGGTCAAACCCGGCCGAGCTACCCGGGTTAGAAGCCTCAGAGTCGGGTTGAGTAGTCACGTTCACTCCCATCGACTTTTAGACCACTTCCCACGGTTCGAAATGCACGAAAATCGGCCTGTACACGGGGGAGGCTCCCCCCTCGAAGGCGAGACCGTCGGCAGAACCGCCGGGTCAAACCCGGCTGAGCTATCCGGGTTAGAAGCCTCAGAGTCGGGTTGAGCAGTCACGTCCACCCCCATTCCCTTTTGGACCTCTTCCCACCGTTGGAAATGCATGAAAATCGGCCTGTACACGGGGGAGGCACCCGCCTCGAAGACGAGACCGTCGGCAGAACCGCCGGATCAAACCCGGCTGAGCTACCCGGCTTACAAGTCTCGAAGTCGGGTTGAGCAGTCACGTCCACCCCCATTCCCTTTTGGACCACTTCCCACGGTTCGAAATGCATGCAAAACGGCCTGTATACGGGGGAGGCTCCCCCCTCCAAAACGAAACCGTCGGCTGAATCGACGGGTCAAACCCGGCCGAGCTACCCGGGTTAGAAGCCTCAGAGTCGGGTTGAGCAGTCACGTCCACCCCCATTCCCTTTTGGACCACTTCCCACGGTTCGAAATGCACGAAAATCGGCCTGTACACGGGGGAGGGAGCCGCCTCGAAGACGAGACCGTCGGCAGAACCGCCGGGTCAAACCCGGCTGAGCTACCAGGCTCGGAAGCGCCAAAGTCGGGTTGAGCAGTCACATTCACTCCCATCCCCTTTTGGGCAACTTCCCACCGTTGCAAATGCATGTAAATCGGCCTGTACACGGGGGAGGGAGCCGCCTCGAAGACGAGACCGTCGGCAGAACCGCCGGATCAAACCCGGCTGAGCTACCAGGCTCGGAAGCGCCAAAGTCGGTATGAGCAGTCACATTCACTCCCATCCCCTTTTGGGCCACTTCCCACGGTTCGAAATGCACGAAAATCGGACTGAACACGGGGGAGGCTCCCCCCTCCAAAACGAGACCATCGGCAGAATCGACGGGTCAAACCCGGCCGAGCTACCCGGGTTAGAAGCCTCAGAGTCGGGTTGAGCAGTCACGTTCACTCCCATCCCCTTTTGGACCTCTTCCCACCGTTGGAAATGCACGAAAATCGGCCTGTACACGGGGGAGGGTCCGCCCTCGAAGGCGGGACCGTCGGCAGAACCGCCGGGTCAAACCCGGCTGAGCTACACGGCTTACAAGTCTCAAAGCCGGGTTGAGCAGTCACGTCCACCCCCATTCCCTTTTGGACCACTTCCCACGGTTGGAAATGCACGAAAATCGGCCTGGACACGGGGGAGGCTCCCCCCTCGATGACGAGACCGTCGGCAGAACCGCCGGGTCAAACCCGGCTGAGCTATCCGGGTTAGAAGCCTCAAAGTCGGGTTGAGCAGTCACGTCCACCCCCATCCCCTTTTGGACCACTTCCCACGGTTCGAAATGCACGAAAATCGGCCTGTACACGGGGGAGGCACCCGCCTCGAAGACGAGACCGTCGGCAGACCCGCCGGATCAAACCCGGCCGAGCTACACGGCTTACAAGTCTCAATGTCGGTATGAGCAGTCACGTCCACCCCCATTCCCTTTTGGACCACTTCCCACGGTACGAAATGCATGAAAATCGGCCTGTACACGGGGGAGGCACCCGCCTCGAAGACGAGACCGTCGGCAGAACCGCCGGGTCAAACCCGGCTGAGCTACCCGGCTCGGAAGCGCCAAAGTCGGGTTGAGCAGTCACATTCACTCCCATCCCCTTTTGAACCTGTTCCCACCGTTGGAAATGCACGAAAATCGGCCTGTACACGGGGGAGGCTCCCCCCTCGAAGGCGAGACCGTCGGCAGAACCGCCGGGTCAAACCCGGCTGAGCTACCCGGCTTACAAGTCTCGAAGTCGGGTTGAGCAGTCACATTCACTCCCATCGACTTTTGGGCAACTTCCCACCGTTGCAAATGCATGAAAATCGGCCTGTACACGGGGGAGGCACCCGCCTCGACGTCGAGACCGTCGGCAGAACCGCCGGGTCCAACCCGGCTGAGCTACCCGGCTTACAAGTCTCAAAGCCGGGTTGGGCAGTCACGTTCACCCCCATTCCCTTTTGGATCACTTCCCACGGTTCGAAATGCACGAAAACCGGCCTGTACACGGGGGAGGGTCCGCCCTCGAAGGCGAGACCGTCGGCAGAACCGCCGGGTCCAACCCGGCTGAGCTACCCGGCTTACAAGTCTCAAAGCCGGGTTGGGCAGTCACGTTCACCCCCATTCCCTTTTGGATCACTTCCCACGGTTCGAAATGCACGAAAACCGGCCTGTACACGGGGGAGGGTCCGCCCTCGAAGGCGAGACCGTCGGCAGAACCGCCGGGTCAAACCCGGCTGAGCTACCCGGCTCGGAAGCGCCAAAGTCGGGTTGAGCAGTCACATTCACTCCCATCGACTTTTGGGCAACTTCCCACGGTTCGAAATGCACAAAATTCGGCCTGAACACGGGGGACGCTCCCCCCTCGAAGGCGAGGCCGTCGGCAGAACCGCCGGGTCAAACCCGGCCGAGCTACCCGGGTCGGAAGCGCCAAGGTCGGTATGAGCAGTCACATTCACTCCCATCCCCTTTTGGACCGCTTCCCACGGTTTGAAATGCACGAAAATCGGCCTGTACACGGGGGAGGCGCCCCTCTCGAAGGCGAGACCGACGGCAGAACCGCCGGGTCAAACCCGGCCGAGCTACCCGGGTTAGAAGCCTCAGAGTCGGGTTGAGCAGTCACATTCACCCCCATCCCCTTTTGAACCTCTTCCCACCGTTGGAAATGCACGAAAATCGGCCTGTACACGGGGGAGGCCCCCCTCTCGAAGACGAGACCGTCGGCAGACCCGCCGGATCAAACCCGGCCGAGCTACACGGCTTACAAGTCTCGATGTCGGTATGAGCAGTCACGTCCACCCCCATTCCCTTTTGGACCACTTCCCACGGTACGAAATGCATGAAAATCGGCCTGTACACGGGGGAGGCACCCGCCTCGAAGACGAGACCGTCGGCAGAACCGCCGGGTCAAACCCGGCTGAGCTACCCGGCTCGGAAGCGCCAAAGTCGGGTTGAGCAGTCACATTCACTCCCATCCCCTTTTGGGCCACTTCCCACGGTTCGAAATGCATGAAAATCGGCCTGTACACGGGGGACGCTCCCCCCTCGAAGGCGAGGCCGTCGGCAGAACCGCCGGGTCAAACCCGGCTGAGCTACCCGGGTTAGATGCCTCAAAGTCGGGTTGAGCAGTCACATTCACCCCCATCCCCTTTCGGCCCCCTTCCCACGGTTGGAAATGCATGAAAATCGGCCTGTACACGGTGGGCGCTCCCCCCTCGAAGGTGAGACCTTCGGCAGAACCGCCGGGTCAAATCCTGCCGAGCTACCCGCGTTAGAGGTCTCAATGTCGGCTTCAGCAGTCACATTCAATCCCATTCCCGTTTGGACCTCTTCCCGCCGATGGAAATGCACAAAATTCGGCCTGAACACGCGGGACGCTCCCCCCTCGAAGGCGAGACCGTCGCCAGAACCGCCGGGTCAAATCCGGCTGAGCTACCCGCGTTACAGGTCTCAAAGTCGGGTTGAGCAGTCACGTTCACCCCCATCCCCTTTCGGACCCCTTCCCACGGTTGGAAATGCATGAAAATCGGCCTGTACACGGTGGGCGCTCCCCCCTCGAAGGTGAGACCTTCGGCAGAACCGCCGGGTCAAATCCGGCCGAGCTACCCGCGTTAGAGGTCTCAATGTCGGCTTCAGCAGTCACATTCAATCCCATTCCCGTTTGGACCTCTTCCCGCCGATGGAAATGCACAAAATTCGGCCTGAACAGGCGGGACGCTCCCCCCTCGAAGGTGAGACCTTCGGCAGAACCGCCGGGTCAAATCCGGCCGAGCTACCCGCGTTAGAGGTCTCAATGTCGGCTTCAGCAGTCACATTCAATCCCATTCCCGTTTGGACCTCTTCCCGCCGATGGAAATGCACAAAATTCGGCCTGAACACGCGGGACGCTCCCCCCTCGAAGGCGAGACCTTCGGCAGAACCGCCGGGTCAAATCCGGCTGAGCTACCCGCGTTACAGGTCTCAAAGTCGGGTTGAGCAGTCACGTTCACCCCCATCCCCTTTCGGACCCCTTCCCACGGTTGGAAATGCATGAAAATCGGCCTGTACACGGTGGGCGCTCCCCCCTCGAAGGTGAGACCTTCGGCAGAACCGCCGGGTCAAATCCGGCCGAGCTACCCGCGTTAGAGGTCTCAATGTCGGCTTCAGCAGTCACATTCAATCCCATTCCCGTTTGGACCTCTTCCCGCCGATGGAAATGCACAAAATTCGGCCTGAACACGCGGGACGCTCCCCCCTCGAAGGTGAGACCTTCGGCAGAACCGCCGGGTCAAATCCGGCCGAGCTACCCGCGTTAGAGGTCTCAATGTCGGCTTCAGCAGTCACATTCAATCCCATTCCCGTTTGGACCTCTTCCCGCCGATGGAAATGCACAAAATTCGGCCTGAACACGCGGGACGCTCCCCCCTCGAAGGCGAGACCGTCGCCAGAACCGCCGGGTCAAATCCGGCCGAGCTACCCGCGTTAGAGGTCTCAATGTCGGCTTCAGCAGTCACATTCAATCCCATTCCCTTTTGGAACACTTCCCGCCGTTAACAATGCACGATATTCGGCCTGAACACGCGGGACGCTCCCCCCTCGAAGGTGAGACCTTCGGCAGAACCGCCGGGTCAAATCCTGCCGAGCTACCCGCGTTAGAGGTCTCAATGTCGGCTTCAGCAGTCACATTCAATCCCATTCCCGTTTGGACCTCTTCCCGCCGATGGAAATGCACAAAATTCGGCCTGAACACGCGGGGCGCTCCCCCCTCGAAGGCGAGACCGTCGCCAGAACCGCCGGGTCAAATCCGGCTGAGCTACCCGCGTTACAGGTCTCAAAGTCGGCTTCAGCAGTCACATTCAATCCCATTCCCTTTTGGAACACTTCCCGCCGTTAACAATGCACGATATTCGGACTGAACACGGGGGCCGGTCCGCCCTCGAAGTCAACACCGTCCGCAGAACCGCCGGGGCAAATCCGGCTGAGCTACCCCGCCCCCGAACACTCAAAGTCCCTCTGAAGCCTTGCATTCGCCTCCTTGGAAAATTGACGTCAAACATTACCAAAATCGGGGGCACGAGCACTAAAGCTAAGTCTCACCCTTTCCCTATCCCTAACCAGGAACCGAACGCCCACCCTCAGCCTCACACCAACGCCGGTGCCACTCCAGACAGACACACCCTTCAAAACCACACCCATCCGGCCATGCAACTCAAAAAGGGTCCAAATTCAGAAACACCCCCTTCAAAAGGCACTCCATCCTCGGCCACACCACCGGGACATGCTCCCCTCGGCGATAATTAAGCCCCCACCACTATTTGAAGCCAACCGCAGCCGCAACTCGAACGGAGAAATCAGTAA
>NW_027310112.1:92500-95000 GCF_047496795.1 Chiloscyllium punctatum | reverse complement strand
TCTTTCCACTGCCAGCCAACCGAGAGACGGACCCAATGCGGACGTGCAGAGCTTAGGCAGACCCCCCACTGGAGGCTCAACACTTCGTGGCAGCTCCGTGTCCCAGAGACCAGGAGGGTTGGCACACACACACAGTGTGAACCACCGACAGCCATTCTGGGACCGGTGACAGCCGTGCTGGCCCCACTGCCACGACACAGACGGACGCCAGGCCGCGCTCCCCGGCGGGGGGATGGCGTCGAGCCTGACGAACGGAATGTGCAGGGTGGGGGGGAAAGGCCAAGCGCTCCGACGCCGGAGGGCTCCGGAGTCTGAACTTAGGGGGACAAAGAGGACGGGTCCTCTGCGACACCCCAGCCGCGCTCTCGCCAGCCAAGGCGAGTGCGATTGATTGCCAAACGACCCTCAGACAGGCGTGGCCCCGGGAAGAACCCGGGGCCGCAAAGTGCGTTCAAAGTGTCGATGATCAATGTGTCCTGCAATTCACATTAATTCTCGCAGCTAGCTGCGTTCGTCATCGACGCACGAGCCGAGTGATCCACCGTCAAGAGTTGTCTGAGTTTGTTTTAGGTCTCTCCCTCGCCAGAGGAAAGCGACCCGGACCGCACATACGCTCCCCACCTTGAGCTACAGCCACCTGCACGCCGGCGTGCGGGCGGAGCAGGGTGGCGTGAAGCGATGGGGAGCACCATCCTGGTGCGGCCCGCAGAAACATACGTCTATTGGGGGGAGGAGGACAGGGCGCCCAAGAGGCGATGCGTGCCCCAACGCACCGCAGCGACGGAGGCAGGATCACCGCCACCATGTCGCCCGCCTAGTATCACGAGGCGTGCAGCAGCTTTGCCCTAGGAAAAGCAGAGGCGGGAACGGGCACCGGCCATCGGTTCGGCAGCGTCACTGACGCGTGCACGTGGCGGCGTGTCGGCGAGCGGACTTCCTGCGAGGAGGCGGGGGCGGCACTCGCCCGAGCAGACGCCCGCCCGGCCCAGCCACCGCCGAGGTGGACTGGGAGTCGCGGCAACGGCTCGTCATACTCGTTCCCACACTCACAGCGCAGCTTGCCCGCAAGCCACCGACCACCGATCGACGCCAGGCGCCCCGACCGAGAGCGGGATCGCTCGTTCGCCCTGCTGGCAGTTCGCTGGGGATCACTACTGCACGGAGCTCGGAGACCGACGGGCGGCAACTCGAGAGTCTTTAAACCACCACCCCCATCCCGCAAGTGCAAAGAGGCTGTATACGCACAGACGGGTGAGGGGAATAGGTACCCCGTCGGGTTTGAAGGGAGCGTGACTAGATAGCAACGATGTAAACCCAGCCGATTTGGGAGCGAAAGACCGGCGCCTGCATCACCGGCTTCGTTTCCCGTGGCTGGAGAGTACACCGAAACCCTCCGTCTGTCGCGAGCTCCCGACGACGCGGTGCCGCCAAGCAGCAGGGCCGGACCTGGTGTGGCTCCCCTCGTCGATCACAGACCGGTCGGCACTACTGACGAGACGGTGGAACGGGCTTCGCCCCTTGTGACGAAGGGTGATGCGAACCCGCCCGCCCGCGTGCGTTCGGGGTGGACTCGGCAAACGGAGATTTGAAATCGGAAAGTGTCCTCCTGCCCCGCGCAGGTAGGCGCCCAACAGTTGTGGGGGGTTTGGCGGTGACCACGGCTGCAGGGCCTGCTACCCCGACGAGCTCTCCTGCTGGCCCCGAAACCACCCTCGCGAGACAAGTTGAAACGGAAACGGGCGTACCCCCAAGCCGACGATCCTTTCTTATTTGTTACTTTTTTTTTCACTTGCTCGAGTTGTGGGGATTTGGCGGTGACCACGGCTGCAGGGCCTGCTACCCCGACGAGCTCTCCTGCTGGCCCCGAAACCACCCTCGCGAGACAAGTTGAAACGGAAACGGGCGTACCCCCAAGCCGACAGAGATCCTTTCTTATTTGTTACTTTTTTTTTTCACTTGCTCGAGTTGTGGGGGTTTGGCGGTGACCACGGCTGCAGGGCCTGCTACCCCGACGAGCTCTCCTGCTGGCCCCGAAACCACCCCCGCGAGACAAGGTGAATCGGAAACGGGCGTACCCCCAGCCGATAATGATCCTTTCTTATTTGTTACTTTTTTTTTCACTTGCTCGAGTTGTGGGGGTTTGGCGGTGACCACGGCTGCAGGGCCTGCTACCCCGACGAGCTCTCCTGCTGGCCCCGAAACCACCCTCGCGAGACAAGTTGAAACGGAAACGGGCGTACCCCCAAGCCGACGATCCTTTCTTATTTGTTACTTTTTTTTTTCACTTGCTCGAGTTGTGGGGGTTTGGCGGTGACCACGGCTGCAGGGCCTGCTACCCCGACGAGCTCTCCTGCTGGCCCCGAAACCACCCTCGCGAGACAAGTTGAAACGGAAACGGGCGTACCCCCAAGCCGACAGAGATGCTTTCGCTCCTGTTACTTTTTTTTCACTTGCTCGAGTTGTGGGGGTTTGGCGGTGACCACGGCTGCAGGGCCTGCTA
>NW_027310112.1:72500-87500 GCF_047496795.1 Chiloscyllium punctatum | reverse complement strand
AGACCGCCGCACCGGCCTCTGACTGACTCTCAGAATGGACGGAAAGAGCCGGGTAAGCCTTTCAAAAGATTCGACCACGTGCCGAAAACTTTAGACTTCCGTGAGCTCTCCGGCTTGCACCGAGACCCGAAGTCGACGTGCGAAGCACCACGGGACCCCTTTCGCCTGCAGGTCCCGAGCCGCCTTTATTTGCTGTTACGAGCATCGTGTGCCCCATACCTGCGTGACGAGCACCGCAGGGCGGCAGAGCCATCGCACTTGGCCGGGTGGCAGAGGAGGACCCGACTATTCACAGATAGCGGCCCAACGACTCCCAGAGCCGGTCGTGCGGCGCGCGAGGTCTGCTCTCTTCACAAGAGGCTTTATTAGGGAGTGCTAAGGCAAGGTTCTGTGCCCTCCACCCTCATCGCAACACCCATGGGAGCCTCCGGTCGTCAATAGACCGCCGCACCGGCCTCTGACTGACTCTCAGAATGGACGGAAAGAGCCGGGTAAGCCTTTCAAAAGATTCGACCACGTGCCGAAAACTTTAGACTTCCGTGAGCTCTCCGGCTTGCACCGAGACCCGAAGTCGACGTGCTAAGCACCACGGGACCCCTTTCGCCTGCAGGTCCCGAGCCGCCTTTATTTGCTGTTACGAGCATCGTGTGCCCCATACCTGCGTGACGAGCACCGCAGGGCGGCAGAGCCATCGCACTTGGCCGGGTGGCAGAGGAGGACCCGACTATTCACAGATAGCGGCCCAACGACTCCCAGAGCCGGTCGTGCGGCGCGCGAGGTCTGCTCTCATCACAAGAGGCTTTAGGGAGTGCTCAGGCAAGGGTCAGCCCGCAGCCTTCCTGGCAACACCCAGGGGAACCAGGCCACTCGCGTCTCTCGCCTTCATTTTCGACACGAGCGCCTGCGGAGGGCCACCACCCCCTCCGATTGTCAAGAGACCTCCGCACCGGCCTCTGACTTACTCTCAGAATGGACGGAAAGAGCCGGGTAAGCCTTTGAAAAGATTCGACCACGTGCCGAAAACTTTAGACTTCCGTGAGCTCTCCGGCTTGCACCGAGACCCGAAGTCGACGTGCTTAGCACCACGGGACCCCTTTCGCCTGCAGGTCCCGAGCCGCCTTTTATTTTTGTTACGAGTATCGTGTTCCCCAAACCTGGGTGACGAGCACCGCAGGGCGGCAGAGCCATCGCGCTTGTCCGGGTGGCAGAGGAGGACCAGACTATTCACAAATAGCGGCCCAACGACTCCCAGAGCCGGTCGTGCGGCAGGCGAGGTCTGCTCTCATCACAAGAGGCTTTAGGGAGTGCTCAGGCAACGGTCAGCCCGCAGCCTTCTTGGCAACACCCAAGGGAACCAGGCCACTCGCGTCTCTCGCCTTCATTTTGGACACGAGCGCCTGTGGAGGGACGGCCGGAGTCAACGTGGGGTTTGCCCGCCCTCCAATAGTGTCAAAAGACCGCCGCACAAGTCTCTGACTGACTCTTAGAACAGACAGAAAGAGTTTGTCAAATCTGTCAAAAAATTGACAAAGTGTCAAAAATTCGACTTCCAAGAGCTCTCCGGCATGCACTCATACCTGTCATTAAAGTGCTATGCCCGTGGAACCGTTTTTCGGATGCCTTTCAGAACGGTCCCGCGCCGCCATTTTGTTCTAAAAATCGTGTTCCCATATATCTCCGGGTACCCCGCCAACCTCACTGCGGAAAAACTACAAGTGGCACTGAATGGGTCTGAATTCCAAATTTGACTGCATCGGTCTGGAACTCGGTCCGGTCAAAACCGTTTGGATTTTTCTCGGTCCGGACTTCCGCGACAGACAAAGTTAAAGTTTTCGGGCTGCAGGCACAAAACGACAGCTGGCCATTTGCCGGGCTCAATTCACCCAATTCCTCCGGCACTTCGGAGCACATGTTCGGTGTAAGTTTGCGAATCTTTCCCGATGCTGCAGCATTTTCCTCCGCTGACACTTAGAATATTTTTCACACTTTGCTGAAAATTTTTCTAAGTGTTTTTTTCCAAGTTTTCCTGGTTACTGATTTCTTCTTTTTAAACATTTTTCTAAGTTTTTCTGGTTACTGATTTCTTCTTTTTAAACATTTTTCGCAGTTTGTCTGGTTACTGATTTCTTCTTTTTAAACATTTTTCGCCGTTTTTCTGGTTACTGATTTCTTCTTTTTAAACATTTTTCGCCGTTTTTCTGGTTACTGATTTCTTCTTTTTAAACATTTTTCTAAGTTTTTCTGGTTACTGATTTCTTCTTTTTAAACATTTTTCTAAGTTTTTCTGGTTACTGATTTCTTCTTTTTAAACATTTTTCTAAGTTTTTCTGGTTACTGATTTCTTCTTTTTAAACATTTTTCTAAGTTTTTCTGGTTACTCACTTCTTCTTTTTAAACATTTTTCTAAGTTTTTCTGGTTACTGATTTCTTCTTTTTAAACATTTTTCGCCGTTTTTCTGGTTACTGATTTCTTCTTTTTAAACATTTTTCTAAGTTTTTCTGGTTACTCATTTCTTCTTTTTAAACATTTTTCTAAGTTTTTCTGGTTACTGATTTCTTCTTTTTAAACATTTTTCTAAGTTTTTCTGGTTACTCATTTCTTCTTTTTAAACATTTTTCTAAGTTTTCCTGGTTACTCACTTCTTCTTTTTAAACATTTTTCTAAGTTTTTCTGGTTACTGATTTCTTCTTTTTAAACATTTTTCTAAGTTTTTCTGGTTACTCATTTCTTCTTTTTAAACATTTTTCTAAGTTTTTCTGGTTACTGACTTCTTCTTTTTAAACATTTTTCGCAGTTTGTCTGGTTACTGATTTCTTCTTTTTAAACATTTTTCGCCGTTTTTCTGGTTACTGATTTCTTCTTTTTAAACATTTTTCTAAGTTTTTCTGGTTACTCACTTCTTCTTTTTAAACATTTTTCTAAGTTTTCCTGGTTACTGATTTCTTCTTTTTAAACATTTTTCTAAGTTTTTCTGGTTACTGATTTCTTCTTTTTAAACATTTTTCTAAGTTTTTCTGGTTACTGATTTCTTCTTTTTAAACATTTTTCGCAGTTTGTCTGGTTAATGATTTCTTCTTTTTAAACATTTTTCTAAGTTTGTCTGGTTACTGATTTCTTCTTTTTAAACATTTTTCTAAGTTTTTCTGGTTACTCACTTCTTCTTTTTAAACATTTTTCTAAGTTTTCCTGGTTACTCATTTCTTCTTTTTAAACATTTTTCGCAGTTTTTCTGGTTACTGATTTCTTCTTTTTAAACATTTTTCTAAGTTTTCCTGGTTACTGATTTCTTCTTTTTAAACATTTTTCGCAGTTTTTCTGGTTACTGATTTCTTCTTTTTAAACATTTTTCTAAGTTTTTCTGGTTACTGATTTCTTCTTTTTAAACATTTTTCTAAGTTTTTCTGGTTACTCACTTCTTCTTTTTAAACATTTTTCTAAGTTTTTCTGGTTACTCACTTCTTCTTTTGAAACATTTTTCTAAGTTTTTCTGGTTACTGATTTCTTCTTTTTAAACATTTTTCTAAGTTTTTCTGGTTACTGATTTCTTCTTTTTAAACATTTTTCGCAGTTTGTCTGGTTACTGATTTCTTCTTTTTAAACATTTTTCGCCGTTTTTCTGGTTACTGATTTCTTCTTTTTAAACATTTTTCTAAGTTTTTCTGGTTACTCACTTCTTCTTTTTAAACATTTTTCTAAGTTTTTCTGGTTACTGATTTCTTCTTTTTAAACATTTTTCGCAGTTTTTCTGGTTACTGATTTCTTCTTTTTAAACATTTTTCTAAGTTTTCCTGGTTACTGATTTCTTCTTTTTAAACATTTTTCGCAGTTTTTCTGGTTACTGATTTCTTCTTTTTAAACATTTTTCTAAGTTTTTCTGGTTACTGATTTCTTCTTTTTAAACATTTTTCTAAGTTTTTCTGGTTACTCACTTCTTCTTTTTAAACATTTTTCTAAGTTTTTCTGGTTACTCACTTCTTCTTTTGAAACATTTTTCTAAGTTTTTCTGGTTACTGATTTCTTCTTTTTAAACATTTTTCTAAGTTTTCCTGGTTACTGATTTCTTCTTTTTAAACATTTTTCGCAGTTTTTCTGGTTACTGATTTCTTCTTTTTAAACATTTTTCTAAGTTTTTCTGGTTACTGATTTCTTCTTTTTAAACATTTTTCTAAGTTTTTCTGGTTACTCACTTCTTCTTTTTAAACATTTTTCTAAGTTTTCCTGGTTACTGATTTCTTCTTTTTAAACATTTTTCTAAGTTTTTCTGGTTACTCACTTCTTCTTTTTAAACATTTTTCTAAGTTTTTCTGGTTACTCACTTCTTCTTTTGAAACATTTTTCTAAGTTTTTCTGGTTACTGATTTCTTCTTTTTAAACATTTTTCTAAGTTTTCCTGGTTACTGATTTCTTCTTTTTAAACATTTTTCGCAGTTTTTCTGGTTACTGATTTCTTCTTTTTAAACATTTTTCTAAGTTTTTCTGGTTACTCACTTCTTCTTTTATAACATTTTTCTAAGTTTTCCTGGTTACTGATTTCTTCTTTTTAAACATTTTTCTAAGTTTTCCTGGTTACTGATTTCTTCTTTTTAAACATTTTTCTAAGTTTTCCTGGTTACTGATTTCTTCTTTTTAAACATTTTTCTAAGTTTTTCTGGTTACTCATTTCTTCTTTTTAAACATTTTTCGCAGTTTTTCTGGTTACTGATTTCTTCTTTTTAAACATTTTTCTAAGTTTTCCTGGTTACTCATTTCTTCTTTTTGATCATTTTTCTAAGTTTTCCTGGTTACTGATTTCTTCGTTTTGAACATTTTTCTAAGTTTTCCTGGTTACTCACTTCTTCTTTTCAAACATTTTTCTTCGTTTTTCTGTTTACTCATTTAGCACTTTCAGGCACTTTCCCATCATTTCCTCGTTCCCGATTTCACCCTTTAAAACGCTTTCGGGCATTTCCCTAAGTTTTGCGGTTCACTCGTTTGGGACTCACTGACACCTTCTCTAGCTTCCCTGCTCACTTTTTTCGTACTGTTGAGAAAATTCGAACCCTTTCCTTAACTATGCCGGTTACTGACTTCACCGCTTCAGACCCTTGTCCCCGTAATGAAAGATACCATTTCCCACCGTGGGAAATGCACGAAAATCGGACTGAACACGGGGGAGGCTCCCCCCTCGAAGGCGAGACCGTCGGCAGAACCGCCGGGTCAAACCCGGCTGAGCTACCCGGCTTACAAGTCTCAAAGTCGGTATGAGCAGTCACGTCCACCCCCATTCCCTTTTGGACCACTTCCCACGGTTCCAAATGCATGAAAATCGGCCTGTACACGGGGGAGGCACCCGCCTCGAAGACGAGACCGTCGGCAGAACCGCCGGGTCAAACCCGGCTGAGCTACCCGGCTCGGAAGCGCCAAAGTCGGGTTGAGCAGTCACATTCACTCCCATCCCCTTTTGGGCAACTTCCCACGGTTGGAAATGCATGGAAATCGGACTGAACACGGGGGAGGCTCCCCCCTCGAAGGCGAGACCGTCGGCAGAACCGCCGGATCAAACCCGGCTGAGCTACCCGGCTTACAAGTCTCAAAGTCGGTATGAGCAGACACGTCCACCCCCATTCCCTTTTGGACCACTTCCCACGGTTCGAAATGCACGAAAATCGGCCTGTACACGGGGGAGGCACCCGCCTCGAAGACGAGACCGTCGGCAGAACCGCCGGGTCAAACCCGGCCGGGCTACCCGGGTTAGAAGCCCTAGAGTCGGGTTGAGCAGTCACAATCACTCCCATCCCCTTTTGAACCTGTTCCCACCGTTGGAAATGCACGAAAATCGGCCTGTACACGGGGGAGGCTCCCCCCTCGAAGGCGAGACCGTCGGCAGAACCGCCGGGTCAAACCCGGCTGAGCTACCCGGCTTACAAGTCTCGAAGTCGGGTTGAGCAGTCACATTCACTCCCATCGACTTTTGGGCAACTTCCCACCGTTGCAAATGCATGAAAATCGGCCTGTACACGGGGGAGGCACCCGCCTCGAAGTCGAGACCGTCGGCAGAACCGCCGGGTCCAACCCGGCTGAGCTACCCGGCTTACAAGTCTCAAAGCCGGGTTGGGCAGTCACGTTCACCCCCATTCCCTTTTGGATCACTTCCCACGGTTCGAAATGCACGAAAACCGGCCTGTACACGGGGGAGGGTCCGCCCTCGAAGGCGAGACCGTCGGCAGAACCGCCGGGTCAAACCTGGCTGAGCTACCCGGCTTACAAGTCTCAAAGTCGGGTTGAGCAGTCACGTTCACTCCCATCGACTTTTAGACCACTTCCCACGGTTCGAAATGCACGAAAATCGGCCTGTACACGGGGGAGGCACCCGCCTCGAAGACGAGACCGTCGGCAGAACCGCCGGGTCAAACCCGGCCGAGCTACCCGGGTTAGAAGCCTCAGAGTCGGGTTGAGCAGTCACATTCACTCCCATCGACTTTTGGGCAACTTCCCACCGTTGCAAATGCACGAAAATCGGCCTGTACACGGGGGAGGCACCCGCCTCGAAGACGAGACCGTCGGCAGAACCGCCGGAACAAACCCGGCTGAGCTACCCGGCTTACAAGTCTCAAAGTCGGTATGAGCAGACACGTCCACCCCCATTCCCTTTTGGACCACTTCCCACGGTTCGAAATGCATGAAAATCGGCCTGTATACGGGGGAGGCACCCGCCTCGAAGACGAGACCGTCGGCAGACCCGCCGGGTCAAACCCGGCCGGGCTACCCGGGTTAGAAGCCTCAGAGTCGGGTTGAGCAGTCGCATTCACCCCCATCCCCTTTTGAACCTCTTCCCACCGTTGGAAATGCACGGAAATCGGCCTGTACACGGGGGAGGCCCCCCTCTCGAAGGCGAGACCGACGGCAGAACCGCCGGGTCAAACCCGGCCGAGCTACCCGGGTTAGAAGCCTCAGAGTCGGGTTGAGCAGTCACATTCACTCCCATCCCCTTTTGAACCTGTTCCCACCGTTGGAAATGCACGAAAATCGGCCTGTACACGGGGGAGGCCCCCCTCTCGAAGACGAGACCGTCGGCAGACCCGCCGGAACAAACCCGGCTGAGCTACCCGGCTTACAAGTCTCAGAGTCGGGTTGAGCAGTCACATTCACCCCCATCCCCTTATGAACCTCTTCCCACCGTTGGAAATGCACGAAAATCGGCCTGTACACGGGGGAGGCCCCCCTCTCGAAGACGAGACCGTCGGCAGACCCGCCGGATCAAACCCGGCCGAGCTACACGGCTTACAAGTCTCGATGTCGGTATGAGCAGTCACGTCCACCCCCATTCCCTTTTGGACCACTTCCCACGGTACGAAATGCATGAAAATCGGCCTGTACACGGGGGAGGCACCCGCCTCGAAGACGAGACCGTCGGCAGAACCGCCGGGTCAAACCCGGCTGAGCTACCCGGCTCGGAAGCGCCAAAGTCGGGTTGAGCAGTCACATTCACTCCCATCCCCTTTTGGGCCACTTCCCACCGTTGCAAATGCATGAAAATCGGCCTGTACACGGGGGAGGGAGCCGCCTCGAAGACGAGACCGTCGGCAGAACCGCCGGGTCAAACCCGGCTGAGCTACCCGGGTTAGATGCCTCAAAGTCGGGTTGAGCAGTCACATTCACCCCCATCCCCTTTCGGCCCCCTTCCCACGGTTGGAAATGCATGAAAATCGGCCTGTACACGGTGGGCGCTCCCCCCTCGAAGGTGAGACCTTCGGCAGAACCGCCGGGTCAAACCCGGCCGAGCTACCCGGGTTAGAAGCCTCAGAGTCGGGTTGAGCAGTCACATTCACTCCCATCCCCTTTTGGGCCACTTCCCACCGTTGCAAATGCATGAAAATCGGCCTGTACACGGGGGAGGCACCCGCCTCGAAGACGAGACCGTCGGCAGAAGCGCCGGGTCAAACCCGGCCGAGCTACCCGGGTTAGAAGCCTCAGAGTCGGGTTGAGTAGTCACGTTCACTCCCATCGACTTTTAGACCACTTCCCACGGTTCGAAATGCACGAAAATCGGCCTGTACACGGGGGAGGCTCCCCCCTCGAAGGCGAGACCGTCGGCAGAACCGCCGGGTCAAACCCGGCTGAGCTATCCGGGTTAGAAGCCTCAGAGTCGGGTTGAGCAGTCACGTCCACCCCCATTCCCTTTTGGACCTCTTCCCACCGTTGGAAATGCATGAAAATCGGCCTGTACACGGGGGAGGCACCCGCCTCGAAGACGAGACCGTCGGCAGAACCGCCGGATCAAACCCGGCTGAGCTACCCGGCTTACAAGTCTCGAAGTCGGGTTGAGCAGTCACGTCCACCCCCATTCCCTTTTGGACCACTTCCCACGGTTCGAAATGCATGCAAAACGGCCTGTATACGGGGGAGGCTCCCCCCTCCAAAACGAAACCGTCGGCTGAATCGACGGGTCAAACCCGGCCGAGCTACCCGGGTTAGAAGCCTCAGAGTCGGGTTGAGCAGTCACGTCCACCCCCATTCCCTTTTGGACCACTTCCCACGGTTCGAAATGCACGAAAATCGGCCTGTACACGGGGGAGGGAGCCGCCTCGAAGACGAGACCGTCGGCAGAACCGCCGGGTCAAACCCGGCTGAGCTACCAGGCTCGGAAGCGCCAAAGTCGGGTTGAGCAGTCACATTCACTCCCATCCCCTTTTGGGCAACTTCCCACCGTTGCAAATGCATGTAAATCGGCCTGTACACGGGGGAGGGAGCCGCCTCGAAGACGAGACCGTCGGCAGAACCGCCGGATCAAACCCGGCTGAGCTACCAGGCTCGGAAGCGCCAAAGTCGGTATGAGCAGTCACATTCACTCCCATCCCCTTTTGGGCCACTTCCCACGGTTCGAAATGCACGAAAATCGGACTGAACACGGGGGAGGCTCCCCCCTCCAAAACGAGACCATCGGCAGAATCGACGGGTCAAACCCGGCCGAGCTACCCGGGTTAGAAGCCTCAGAGTCGGGTTGAGCAGTCACGTTCACTCCCATCCCCTTTTGGACCTCTTCCCACCGTTGGAAATGCACGAAAATCGGCCTGTACACGGGGGAGGGTCCGCCCTCGAAGGCGGGACCGTCGGCAGAACCGCCGGGTCAAACCCGGCTGAGCTACACGGCTTACAAGTCTCAAAGCCGGGTTGAGCAGTCACGTCCACCCCCATTCCCTTTTGGACCACTTCCCACGGTTGGAAATGCACGAAAATCGGCCTGGACACGGGGGAGGCTCCCCCCTCGATGACGAGACCGTCGGCAGAACCGCCGGGTCAAACCCGGCTGAGCTATCCGGGTTAGAAGCCTCAAAGTCGGGTTGAGCAGTCACGTCCACCCCCATCCCCTTTTGGACCACTTCCCACGGTTCGAAATGCACGAAAATCGGCCTGTACACGGGGGAGGCACCCGCCTCGAAGACGAGACCGTCGGCAGACCCGCCGGATCAAACCCGGCCGAGCTACACGGCTTACAAGTCTCAATGTCGGTATGAGCAGTCACGTCCACCCCCATTCCCTTTTGGACCACTTCCCACGGTACGAAATGCATGAAAATCGGCCTGTACACGGGGGAGGCACCCGCCTCGAAGACGAGACCGTCGGCAGAACCGCCGGGTCAAACCCGGCTGAGCTACCCGGCTCGGAAGCGCCAAAGTCGGGTTGAGCAGTCACATTCACTCCCATCCCCTTTTGAACCTGTTCCCACCGTTGGAAATGCACGAAAATCGGCCTGTACACGGGGGAGGCTCCCCCCTCGAAGGCGAGACCGTCGGCAGAACCGCCGGGTCAAACCCGGCTGAGCTACCCGGCTTACAAGTCTCGAAGTCGGGTTGAGCAGTCACATTCACTCCCATCGACTTTTGGGCAACTTCCCACCGTTGCAAATGCATGAAAATCGGCCTGTACACGGGGGAGGCACCCGCCTCGACGTCGAGACCGTCGGCAGAACCGCCGGGTCCAACCCGGCTGAGCTACCCGGCTTACAAGTCTCAAAGCCGGGTTGGGCAGTCACGTTCACCCCCATTCCCTTTTGGATCACTTCCCACGGTTCGAAATGCACGAAAACCGGCCTGTACACGGGGGAGGGTCCGCCCTCGAAGGCGAGACCGTCGGCAGAACCGCCGGGTCCAACCCGGCTGAGCTACCCGGCTTACAAGTCTCAAAGCCGGGTTGGGCAGTCACGTTCACCCCCATTCCCTTTTGGATCACTTCCCACGGTTCGAAATGCACGAAAACCGGCCTGTACACGGGGGAGGGTCCGCCCTCGAAGGCGAGACCGTCGGCAGAACCGCCGGGTCAAACCCGGCTGAGCTACCCGGCTCGGAAGCGCCAAAGTCGGGTTGAGCAGTCACATTCACTCCCATCGACTTTTGGGCAACTTCCCACGGTTCGAAATGCACAAAATTCGGCCTGAACACGGGGGACGCTCCCCCCTCGAAGGCGAGGCCGTCGGCAGAACCGCCGGGTCAAACCCGGCCGAGCTACCCGGGTCGGAAGCGCCAAGGTCGGTATGAGCAGTCACATTCACTCCCATCCCCTTTTGGACCGCTTCCCACGGTTTGAAATGCACGAAAATCGGCCTGTACACGGGGGAGGCGCCCCTCTCGAAGGCGAGACCGACGGCAGAACCGCCGGGTCAAACCCGGCCGAGCTACCCGGGTTAGAAGCCTCAGAGTCGGGTTGAGCAGTCACATTCACCCCCATCCCCTTTTGAACCTCTTCCCACCGTTGGAAATGCACGAAAATCGGCCTGTACACGGGGGAGGCCCCCCTCTCGAAGACGAGACCGTCGGCAGACCCGCCGGATCAAACCCGGCCGAGCTACACGGCTTACAAGTCTCGATGTCGGTATGAGCAGTCACGTCCACCCCCATTCCCTTTTGGACCACTTCCCACGGTACGAAATGCATGAAAATCGGCCTGTACACGGGGGAGGCACCCGCCTCGAAGACGAGACCGTCGGCAGAACCGCCGGGTCAAACCCGGCTGAGCTACCCGGCTCGGAAGCGCCAAAGTCGGGTTGAGCAGTCACATTCACTCCCATCCCCTTTTGGGCCACTTCCCACGGTTCGAAATGCATGAAAATCGGCCTGTACACGGGGGACGCTCCCCCCTCGAAGGCGAGGCCGTCGGCAGAACCGCCGGGTCAAACCCGGCTGAGCTACCCGGGTTAGATGCCTCAAAGTCGGGTTGAGCAGTCACATTCACCCCCATCCCCTTTCGGCCCCCTTCCCACGGTTGGAAATGCATGAAAATCGGCCTGTACACGGTGGGCGCTCCCCCCTCGAAGGTGAGACCTTCGGCAGAACCGCCGGGTCAAATCCTGCCGAGCTACCCGCGTTAGAGGTCTCAATGTCGGCTTCAGCAGTCACATTCAATCCCATTCCCGTTTGGACCTCTTCCCGCCGATGGAAATGCACAAAATTCGGCCTGAACACGCGGGACGCTCCCCCCTCGAAGGCGAGACCGTCGCCAGAACCGCCGGGTCAAATCCGGCTGAGCTACCCGCGTTACAGGTCTCAAAGTCGGGTTGAGCAGTCACGTTCACCCCCATCCCCTTTCGGACCCCTTCCCACGGTTGGAAATGCATGAAAATCGGCCTGTACACGGTGGGCGCTCCCCCCTCGAAGGTGAGACCTTCGGCAGAACCGCCGGGTCAAATCCGGCCGAGCTACCCGCGTTAGAGGTCTCAATGTCGGCTTCAGCAGTCACATTCAATCCCATTCCCGTTTGGACCTCTTCCCGCCGATGGAAATGCACAAAATTCGGCCTGAACAGGCGGGACGCTCCCCCCTCGAAGGTGAGACCTTCGGCAGAACCGCCGGGTCAAATCCGGCCGAGCTACCCGCGTTAGAGGTCTCAATGTCGGCTTCAGCAGTCACATTCAATCCCATTCCCGTTTGGACCTCTTCCCGCCGATGGAAATGCACAAAATTCGGCCTGAACACGCGGGACGCTCCCCCCTCGAAGGCGAGACCTTCGGCAGAACCGCCGGGTCAAATCCGGCTGAGCTACCCGCGTTACAGGTCTCAAAGTCGGGTTGAGCAGTCACGTTCACCCCCATCCCCTTTCGGACCCCTTCCCACGGTTGGAAATGCATGAAAATCGGCCTGTACACGGTGGGCGCTCCCCCCTCGAAGGTGAGACCTTCGGCAGAACCGCCGGGTCAAATCCGGCCGAGCTACCCGCGTTAGAGGTCTCAATGTCGGCTTCAGCAGTCACATTCAATCCCATTCCCGTTTGGACCTCTTCCCGCCGATGGAAATGCACAAAATTCGGCCTGAACACGCGGGACGCTCCCCCCTCGAAGGTGAGACCTTCGGCAGAACCGCCGGGTCAAATCCGGCCGAGCTACCCGCGTTAGAGGTCTCAATGTCGGCTTCAGCAGTCACATTCAATCCCATTCCCGTTTGGACCTCTTCCCGCCGATGGAAATGCACAAAATTCGGCCTGAACACGCGGGACGCTCCCCCCTCGAAGGCGAGACCGTCGCCAGAACCGCCGGGTCAAATCCGGCCGAGCTACCCGCGTTAGAGGTCTCAATGTCGGCTTCAGCAGTCACATTCAATCCCATTCCCTTTTGGAACACTTCCCGCCGTTAACAATGCACGATATTCGGCCTGAACACGCGGGACGCTCCCCCCTCGAAGGTGAGACCTTCGGCAGAACCGCCGGGTCAAATCCTGCCGAGCTACCCGCGTTAGAGGTCTCAATGTCGGCTTCAGCAGTCACATTCAATCCCATTCCCGTTTGGACCTCTTCCCGCCGATGGAAATGCACAAAATTCGGCCTGAACACGCGGGGCGCTCCCCCCTCGAAGGCGAGACCGTCGCCAGAACCGCCGGGTCAAATCCGGCTGAGCTACCCGCGTTACAGGTCTCAAAGTCGGCTTCAGCAGTCACATTCAATCCCATTCCCTTTTGGAACACTTCCCGCCGTTAACAATGCACGATATTCGGACTGAACACGGGGGCCGGTCCGCCCTCGAAGTCAACACCGTCCGCAGAACCGCCGGGGCAAATCCGGCTGAGCTACCCCGCCCCCGAACACTCAAAGTCCCTCTGAAGCCTTGCATTCGCCTCCTTGGAAAATTGACGTCAAACATTACCAAAATCGGGGGCACGAGCACTAAAGCTAAGTCTCACCCTTTCCCTATCCCTAACCAGGAACCGAACGCCCACCCTCAGCCTCACACCAACGCCGGTGCCACTCCAGACAGACACACCCTTCAAAACCACACCCATCCGGCCATGCAACTCAAAAAGGGTCCAAATTCAGAAACACCCCCTTCAAAAGGCACTCCATCCTCGGCCACACCACCGGGACATGCTCCCCTCGGCGATAATTAAGCCCCCACCACTATTTGAAGCCAACCGCAGCCGCAACTCGAACGGAGAAATCAGTAACCAATTCAAAAATGCGCTTGGTTACTGATTTCTACTGAGCCGAAAAAATTCTAAGTGTCGGTGGTTACTGATTTATACCAACCCGAAAATATTCTAAGTGTCAGTGGTTACTGATTTATACCAACTCGAAAATATTCTAAGTGTCGGTGGTTACTGATTTATACCAACTCGAAAATATTCTAAGTGTCGGTGGTTACTGATTTATACCAACCCGAAAAAATTCTAAGTGTCAGTGGTTACTGATTTGTACCGACCCGAAAAAATTCTAAGTGTCAGTGGTTACTGATTTATACCAACTCGAAAAAATTCTAAGTGTCAGTGGTTACTGATTTATACCAACTCGAAAATATTCTAAGTGTCGGTGGTTACTGATTTATACCAACCCGAAAATATTCTAAGTGTCAGTGGTTACTGATTTATACCAAGTCGAAAATATTCTAAGTGTCAGTGGTTACTGATTTATACCAACTCGAAAATATTCTAAGTGTCGGTGGTTACTGATTTATACCAACCCGAAAAAATTCTAAGTGTCAGTGGTTACTGATTTATACCAACTCGAAAATATTCTAAGTGTCGGTGGTTACTGATTTATACCAACTCGAAAATATTCTAAGTGTCGGTGGTTACTGATTTATACCAACCCGAAAATATTCTAAGTGTCAGTGGTTACTGATTTGTACCGACCCGAAAAAATTCTAAGTGTCAGTGGTTACTGATTTATACCAACTCGAAAAAATTCTAAGTGTCAGTGGTTACTGATTTATACCAAGTCGAAAAAATTCTAAGTGTCAGTGGTTACTGATTTATACCAACCCGAAAATATTCTAAGTGTCAGTGGTTACTGATTTGTACCGACCCGAAAAAATTCTAAGTGTCAGTGGTTACTGATTTATACCAACTCGAAAAAATTCTAAGTGTCAGTGGTTACTGATTTGTACCGACCCGAAAAAATTCTAAGTGTCAGTGGTTACTGATTTATACCAAGTCGAAAATATTCTAAGTGTCGGTGGTTACTGATTTATACCAACCCGAAAATATTCTAAGTGTCAGTGGTTACTGATTTGTACCGACCCGAAAAAATTCTAAGTGTCAGTGGTTACTGATTTATACCGACCCGAAAAAATTCTAAGTGTCAGTGGTTACTGATTTATACCAAGTCGAAAATATTCTAAGTGTCAGTGGTTACTGATTTATACCAACCCGAAAAAATTCTAAGTGTCAGTGGTTACTGATTTATACCAAGTCGAAAAAATTCTAAGTGTCAGTGGTTACTGATTTATACCAACCCGAAAATATTCTAAGTGTCAGTGGTTACTGATTTATACCAACCCGAAAAAATTCTAAGTGTCAGTGGTTACTGATTTATACCAAGTCGAAAAAATTCTAAGTGTCAGTGGTTACTGATTTATACCAACCCGAAAAAATTCTAAGTGTCAGTGGTTACTGATTTATACCAAGTCGAAAATATTCTAAGTGTCAGTGGTTACTGATTTATACCAACTCGAAAAAATTCTAAGTGTCAGTGGTTACTGATTTATACCAACTCGAAAATATTCTAAGTGTCGGTGGTTACTGATTTATACCAACCCGAAA
>NW_027310112.1:50000-57500 GCF_047496795.1 Chiloscyllium punctatum | reverse complement strand
CAGAATGGACGGAAAGAGCCGGGTAAGCCTTTGAAAAGATTCGACCACGTGCCGAAAACTTTAGACTTCCGTGAGCTCTCCGGCTTGCACCGAGACCCGAAGTCGACGTGCTTAGCACCACGGGACCCCTTTCGCCTGCAGGTCCCGAGCCGCCTTTTATTTTTGTTACGAGTATCGTGTTCCCCAAACCTGGGTGACGAGCACCGCAGGGCGGCAGAGCCATCGCGCTTGTCCGGGTGGCAGAGGAGGACCAGACTATTCACAAATAGCGGCCCAACGACTCCCAGAGCCGGTCGTGCGGCAGGCGAGGTCTGCTCTCATCACAAGAGGCTTTAGGGAGTGCTCAGGCAACGGTCAGCCCGCAGCCTTCTTGGCAACACCCAAGGGAACCAGGCCACTCGCGTCTCTCGCCTTCATTTTGGACACGAGCGCCTGTGGAGGGACGGCCGGAGTCAACGTGGGGTTTGCCCGCCCTCCAATAGTGTCAAAAGACCGCCGCACAAGTCTCTGACTGACTCTTAGAACAGACAGAAAGAGTTTGTCAAATCTGTCAAAAAATTGACAAAGTGTCAAAAATTCGACTTCCAAGAGCTCTCCGGCATGCACTCATACCTGTCATTAAAGTGCTATGCCCGTGGAACCGTTTTTCGGATGCCTTTCAGAACGGTCCCGCGCCGCCATTTTGTTCTAAAAATCGTGTTCCCATATATCTCCGGGTACCCCGCCAACCTCACTGCGGAAAAACTACAAGTGGCACTGAATGGGTCTGAATTCCAAATTTGACTGCATCGGTCTGGAACTCGGTCCGGTCAAAACCGTTTGGATTTTTCTCGGTCCGGACTTCCGCGACAGACAAAGTTAAAGTTTTCGGGCTGCAGGCACAAAACGACAGCTGGCCATTTGCCGGGCTCAATTCACCCAATTCCTCCGGCACTTCGGAGCACATGTTCGGTGTAAGTTTGCGAATCTTTCCCGATGCTGCAGCATTTTCCTCCGCTGACACTTAGAATATTTTTCACACTTTGCTGAAAATTTTTCTAAGTGTTTTTTTCCAAGTTTTCCTGGTTACTGATTTCTTCTTTTTAAACATTTTTCTAAGTTTTTCTGGTTACTGATTTCTTCTTTTTAAACATTTTTCGCAGTTTGTCTGGTTACTGATTTCTTCTTTTTAAACATTTTTCGCCGTTTTTCTGGTTACTGATTTCTTCTTTTTAAACATTTTTCGCCGTTTTTCTGGTTACTGATTTCTTCTTTTTAAACATTTTTCTAAGTTTTTCTGGTTACTGATTTCTTCTTTTTAAACATTTTTCTAAGTTTTTCTGGTTACTGATTTCTTCTTTTTAAACATTTTTCTAAGTTTTTCTGGTTACTGATTTCTTCTTTTTAAACATTTTTCTAAGTTTTTCTGGTTACTCACTTCTTCTTTTTAAACATTTTTCTAAGTTTTTCTGGTTACTGATTTCTTCTTTTTAAACATTTTTCGCCGTTTTTCTGGTTACTGATTTCTTCTTTTTAAACATTTTTCTAAGTTTTTCTGGTTACTCATTTCTTCTTTTTAAACATTTTTCTAAGTTTTTCTGGTTACTGATTTCTTCTTTTTAAACATTTTTCTAAGTTTTTCTGGTTACTCATTTCTTCTTTTTAAACATTTTTCTAAGTTTTCCTGGTTACTCACTTCTTCTTTTTAAACATTTTTCTAAGTTTTTCTGGTTACTGATTTCTTCTTTTTAAACATTTTTCTAAGTTTTTCTGGTTACTCATTTCTTCTTTTTAAACATTTTTCTAAGTTTTTCTGGTTACTGACTTCTTCTTTTTAAACATTTTTCGCAGTTTGTCTGGTTACTGATTTCTTCTTTTTAAACATTTTTCGCCGTTTTTCTGGTTACTGATTTCTTCTTTTTAAACATTTTTCTAAGTTTTTCTGGTTACTCACTTCTTCTTTTTAAACATTTTTCTAAGTTTTCCTGGTTACTGATTTCTTCTTTTTAAACATTTTTCTAAGTTTTTCTGGTTACTGATTTCTTCTTTTTAAACATTTTTCTAAGTTTTTCTGGTTACTGATTTCTTCTTTTTAAACATTTTTCGCAGTTTGTCTGGTTAATGATTTCTTCTTTTTAAACATTTTTCTAAGTTTGTCTGGTTACTGATTTCTTCTTTTTAAACATTTTTCTAAGTTTTTCTGGTTACTCACTTCTTCTTTTTAAACATTTTTCTAAGTTTTCCTGGTTACTCATTTCTTCTTTTTAAACATTTTTCGCAGTTTTTCTGGTTACTGATTTCTTCTTTTTAAACATTTTTCTAAGTTTTCCTGGTTACTGATTTCTTCTTTTTAAACATTTTTCGCAGTTTTTCTGGTTACTGATTTCTTCTTTTTAAACATTTTTCTAAGTTTTTCTGGTTACTGATTTCTTCTTTTTAAACATTTTTCTAAGTTTTTCTGGTTACTCACTTCTTCTTTTTAAACATTTTTCTAAGTTTTTCTGGTTACTCACTTCTTCTTTTGAAACATTTTTCTAAGTTTTTCTGGTTACTGATTTCTTCTTTTTAAACATTTTTCTAAGTTTTTCTGGTTACTGATTTCTTCTTTTTAAACATTTTTCGCAGTTTGTCTGGTTACTGATTTCTTCTTTTTAAACATTTTTCGCCGTTTTTCTGGTTACTGATTTCTTCTTTTTAAACATTTTTCTAAGTTTTTCTGGTTACTCACTTCTTCTTTTTAAACATTTTTCTAAGTTTTTCTGGTTACTGATTTCTTCTTTTTAAACATTTTTCGCAGTTTTTCTGGTTACTGATTTCTTCTTTTTAAACATTTTTCTAAGTTTTCCTGGTTACTGATTTCTTCTTTTTAAACATTTTTCGCAGTTTTTCTGGTTACTGATTTCTTCTTTTTAAACATTTTTCTAAGTTTTTCTGGTTACTGATTTCTTCTTTTTAAACATTTTTCTAAGTTTTTCTGGTTACTCACTTCTTCTTTTTAAACATTTTTCTAAGTTTTTCTGGTTACTCACTTCTTCTTTTGAAACATTTTTCTAAGTTTTTCTGGTTACTGATTTCTTCTTTTTAAACATTTTTCTAAGTTTTCCTGGTTACTGATTTCTTCTTTTTAAACATTTTTCGCAGTTTTTCTGGTTACTGATTTCTTCTTTTTAAACATTTTTCTAAGTTTTTCTGGTTACTGATTTCTTCTTTTTAAACATTTTTCTAAGTTTTTCTGGTTACTCACTTCTTCTTTTTAAACATTTTTCTAAGTTTTCCTGGTTACTGATTTCTTCTTTTTAAACATTTTTCTAAGTTTTTCTGGTTACTCACTTCTTCTTTTTAAACATTTTTCTAAGTTTTTCTGGTTACTCACTTCTTCTTTTGAAACATTTTTCTAAGTTTTTCTGGTTACTGATTTCTTCTTTTTAAACATTTTTCGCAGTTTTTCTGGTTACTGATTTCTTCTTTTTAAACATTTTTCTAAGTTTTTCTGGTTACTCACTTCTTCTTTTATAACATTTTTCTAAGTTTTCCTGGTTACTGATTTCTTCTTTTTAAACATTTTTCTAAGTTTTCCTGGTTACTGATTTCTTCTTTTTAAACATTTTTCTAAGTTTTCCTGGTTACTGATTTCTTCTTTTTAAACATTTTTCTAAGTTTTTCTGGTTACTCATTTCTTCTTTTTAAACATTTTTCGCAGTTTTTCTGGTTACTGATTTCTTCTTTTTAAACATTTTTCTAAGTTTTCCTGGTTACTCATTTCTTCTTTTTGATCATTTTTCTAAGTTTTCCTGGTTACTGATTTCTTCGTTTTGAACATTTTTCTAAGTTTTCCTGGTTACTCACTTCTTCTTTTCAAACATTTTTCTTCGTTTTTCTGTTTACTCATTTAGCACTTTCAGGCACTTTCCCATCATTTCCTCGTTCCCGATTTCACCCTTTAAAACGCTTTCGGGCATTTCCCTAAGTTTTGCGGTTCACTCGTTTGGGACTCACTGACACCTTCTCTAGCTTCCCTGCTCACTTTTTTCGTACTGTTGAGAAAATTCGAACCCTTTCCTTAACTATGCCGGTTACTGACTTCACCGCTTCAGACCCTTGTCCCCGTAATGAAAGATACCATTTCCCACCGTGGGAAATGCACGAAAATCGGACTGAACACGGGGGAGGCTCCCCCCTCGAAGGCGAGACCGTCGGCAGAACCGCCGGGTCAAACCCGGCTGAGCTACCCGGCTTACAAGTCTCAAAGTCGGTATGAGCAGTCACGTCCACCCCCATTCCCTTTTGGACCACTTCCCACGGTTCCAAATGCATGAAAATCGGCCTGTACACGGGGGAGGCACCCGCCTCGAAGACGAGACCGTCGGCAGAACCGCCGGGTCAAACCCGGCTGAGCTACCCGGCTCGGAAGCGCCAAAGTCGGGTTGAGCAGTCACATTCACTCCCATCCCCTTTTGGGCCACTTCCCACGGTTCGAAATGCATGAAAATCGGCCTGTACACGGGGGACGCTCCCCCCTCGAAGGCGAGGCCGTCGGCAGAACCGCCGGGTCAAACCCGGCTGAGCTACCCGGGTTAGATGCCTCAAAGTCGGGTTGAGCAGTCACATTCACCCCCATCCCCTTTCGGCCCCCTTCCCACGGTTGGAAATGCATGAAAATCGGCCTGTACACGGTGGGCGCTCCCCCCTCGAAGGTGAGACCTTCGGCAGAACCGCCGGGTCAAATCCTGCCGAGCTACCCGCGTTAGAGGTCTCAATGTCGGCTTCAGCAGTCACATTCAATCCCATTCCCGTTTGGACCTCTTCCCGCCGATGGAAATGCACAAAATTCGGCCTGAACACGCGGGACGCTCCCCCCTCGAAGGCGAGACCGTCGCCAGAACCGCCGGGTCAAATCCGGCTGAGCTACCCGCGTTACAGGTCTCAAAGTCGGGTTGAGCAGTCACGTTCACCCCCATCCCCTTTCGGACCCCTTCCCACGGTTGGAAATGCATGAAAATCGGCCTGTACACGGTGGGCGCTCCCCCCTCGAAGGTGAGACCTTCGGCAGAACCGCCGGGTCAAATCCGGCCGAGCTACCCGCGTTAGAGGTCTCAATGTCGGCTTCAGCAGTCACATTCAATCCCATTCCCGTTTGGACCTCTTCCCGCCGATGGAAATGCACAAAATTCGGCCTGAACAGGCGGGACGCTCCCCCCTCGAAGGTGAGACCTTCGGCAGAACCGCCGGGTCAAATCCGGCCGAGCTACCCGCGTTAGAGGTCTCAATGTCGGCTTCAGCAGTCACATTCAATCCCATTCCCGTTTGGACCTCTTCCCGCCGATGGAAATGCACAAAATTCGGCCTGAACACGCGGGACGCTCCCCCCTCGAAGGCGAGACCTTCGGCAGAACCGCCGGGTCAAATCCGGCTGAGCTACCCGCGTTACAGGTCTCAAAGTCGGGTTGAGCAGTCACGTTCACCCCCATCCCCTTTCGGACCCCTTCCCACGGTTGGAAATGCATGAAAATCGGCCTGTACACGGTGGGCGCTCCCCCCTCGAAGGTGAGACCTTCGGCAGAACCGCCGGGTCAAATCCGGCCGAGCTACCCGCGTTAGAGGTCTCAATGTCGGCTTCAGCAGTCACATTCAATCCCATTCCCGTTTGGACCTCTTCCCGCCGATGGAAATGCACAAAATTCGGCCTGAACACGCGGGACGCTCCCCCCTCGAAGGTGAGACCTTCGGCAGAACCGCCGGGTCAAATCCGGCCGAGCTACCCGCGTTAGAGGTCTCAATGTCGGCTTCAGCAGTCACATTCAATCCCATTCCCGTTTGGACCTCTTCCCGCCGATGGAAATGCACAAAATTCGGCCTGAACACGCGGGACGCTCCCCCCTCGAAGGCGAGACCGTCGCCAGAACCGCCGGGTCAAATCCGGCCGAGCTACCCGCGTTAGAGGTCTCAATGTCGGCTTCAGCAGTCACATTCAATCCCATTCCCTTTTGGAACACTTCCCGCCGTTAACAATGCACGATATTCGGCCTGAACACGCGGGACGCTCCCCCCTCGAAGGTGAGACCTTCGGCAGAACCGCCGGGTCAAATCCTGCCGAGCTACCCGCGTTAGAGGTCTCAATGTCGGCTTCAGCAGTCACATTCAATCCCATTCCCGTTTGGACCTCTTCCCGCCGATGGAAATGCACAAAATTCGGCCTGAACACGCGGGGCGCTCCCCCCTCGAAGGCGAGACCGTCGCCAGAACCGCCGGGTCAAATCCGGCTGAGCTACCCGCGTTACAGGTCTCAAAGTCGGCTTCAGCAGTCACATTCAATCCCATTCCCTTTTGGAACACTTCCCGCCGTTAACAATGCACGATATTCGGACTGAACACGGGGGCCGGTCCGCCCTCGAAGTCAACACCGTCCGCAGAACCGCCGGGGCAAATCCGGCTGAGCTACCCCGCCCCCGAACACTCAAAGTCCCTCTGAAGCCTTGCATTCGCCTCCTTGGAAAATTGACGTCAAACATTACCAAAATCGGGGGCACGAGCACTAAAGCTAAGTCTCACCCTTTCCCTATCCCTAACCAGGAACCGAACGCCCACCCTCAGCCTCACACCAACGCCGGTGCCACTCCAGACAGACACACCCTTCAAAACCACACCCATCCGGCCATGCAACTCAAAAAGGGTCCAAATTCAGAAACACCCCCTTCAAAAGGCACTCCATCCTCGGCCACACCACCGGGACATGCTCCCCTCGGCGATAATTAAGCCCCCACCACTATTTGAAGCCAACCGCAGCCGCAACTCGAACGGAGAAATCAGTAACCAATTCAAAAATGCGCTTGGTTACTGATTTCTACTGAGCCGAAAAAATTCTAAGTGTCGGTGGTTACTGATTTATACCAACCCGAAAATATTCTAAGTGTCAGTGGTTACTGATTTATACCAACTCGAAAATATTCTAAGTGTCGGTGGTTACTGATTTATACCAACTCGAAAATATTCTAAGTGTCGGTGGTTACTGATTTATACCAACCCGAAAAAATTCTAAGTGTCAGTGGTTACTGATTTGTACCGACCCGAAAAAATTCTAAGTGTCAGTGGTTACTGATTTATACCAACTCGAAAAAATTCTAAGTGTCAGTGGTTACTGATTTATACCAACTCGAAAATATTCTAAGTGTCGGTGGTTACTGATTTATACCAACCCGAAAATATTCTAAGTGTCAGTGGTTACTGATTTATACCAAGTCGAAAATATTCTAAGTGTCAGTGGTTACTGATTTATACCAACTCGAAAATATTCTAAGTGTCGGTGGTTACTGATTTATACCAACCCGAAAAAATTCTAAGTGTCAGTGGTTACTGATTTATACCAACTCGAAAATATTCTAAGTGTCGGTGGTTACTGATTTATACCAACTCGAAAATATTCTAAGTGTCGGTGGTTACTGATTTATACCAACCCGAAAATATTCTAAGTGTCAGTGGTTACTGATTTGTACCGACCCGAAAAAATTCTAAGTGTCAGTGGTT
>NW_027310112.1:42500-45000 GCF_047496795.1 Chiloscyllium punctatum | reverse complement strand
TGATTGCACTCTTGATAATATTATCCAATTTCTTTAAATAATTTAGAGAAACCTCTGATAAAACCTGATAATAAAATAGCCTCGGGATAAAATACGTTTTTAAAATTTCAATCTTTTGGACAGGTTTCAGGGATGAACCTTTTAAATTCCCTAACCATACTTCTAATTGTTTTTCCCAATTTGCCTTACTAATCCCCAACCAGGGGTCAATCTTGGCCCCTAAATATTTATCGGTAGTTCCTGGCTCAATAAATTGAATCTCCTTGTCCTCAAACTTCCAATTGGGCTTATCATTATATATAAAGGACTTGTTTTTATAATTAAAATAAAACCCTTTAGTTTTTTTAATATTGACCTCCAGCCCAGTGTTTCGACAAAATCTTTCTACTATTTTAAGGTTATATACCATTCCCTCATATGTCTCGCTAATTAGGGCAATATCATCGGCAAAAGCTAACGATGCACAATGACAATCCTTACCCTCCTCGCCCAAAAATATCCCCTTTTGTTTCTCCTCAATTGTGCTAATCAGCGGATCCATGATTATATTAAATAAAATTGGCGATAAAGCATCGCCCTGCTTAACCCCGCATAATATCGGAATATTATCGGTTTTGCAGTTATATCCTTCAATTTGGGTAAAGTTATTTTCGTAAAGATCCCTAATTAATTGTACGAACACTCCTGGGAGCTGGAGTCTTTTAAGGCCTGTCACTATCAACTTATGTCCCACGGTGTCGAAGGCTTTGGCTAAGTCTACAAAGACTATTGCCAAGTCCTTCTTCTTACCTTTTGCCCCACTCATTATGTTCTCTAAGATTTTAATATTTTCTTCACACCCTGGGACTCCCGTCATAAATCCTTTTTGTCTTTTGTTTAATTTAATAATCTTATTCAATCTATTTGCCATGATTTTAGTAAAAATTCTTAATAGCATTGGACCGATAGTAATTGGTCTCCAATTATTAATATCTAGTAGTTCTTCTTCATTATTACTTTTGGGAATAAGTACGGTCCTACTGACCTTCAACTGGTCTGGTATCCTGCCCGTGGCCACCCAGATTGAGTACAATCTTGGCAGCAGCATATTGTCTTTATTAAAAATCTTAATAATATCCCCCATTGTCATTCCATCGGGACCCGCAGCAGTTTTGATGTCCATCGCCTTGATGGCACGATCCACATCCTCTACCCCTACAGGTCCCGTTAGAAGTGCAAATTGGGATTCCTCTATCTGATTGTTATATTTAACAAAGCCTCTCAGATTATTCTTCTCATTACTTTTAGTTAATTTACCCTTAAAATATTCTTCTAGATCTTTCTTTTCTAGGGGGCATTTACTTCTACCCGGAGCACCCATCAGGGTTCTAGCTAAATACTGGCGTTTTGTTTTAAAAAGAACCTGCATCTCTTTAAATTTTCCTTTCTTCTTCCCATATCTACTTTTTGCACCACTAACCCCTTTATTCTTCCCTGTTTTATTATCCTTTATTTTAACATCTATCCGTTTATTATGTTTAGTCTTATTACTAATATTTTCTTTATTCTTCTTTTCTATCTTATTTAATATCCCCTTCATAATCCTTTCAAACTCATTTTTACCCTTTTTATTCTTATCCAGGTTCCTTTCAATTAAGCTAAGAAGTTCATCCACTGAACCCTCCGGGCAATCCAACTTATTAATATTACTATGGACACTACCTATCGCTTCCTGTGTCCTATCCAAACTCTCAATGTTTTCCTCCTCTTCTTCTTCCATATTACTACTCAACAATATCTCACCATCTACTTCAACCTTTTTATCATTCTTTTTGGTTTTCTTACTTAGCAGACGCCTTTTGTCTGAAATTTGCTTTGCCGTCTTTGATCCTAATCTTTCGGCGATCAATTTATTAATATTCCTATTACCAGCAAATTCTAGCTCCAATTTTTGCAACATATCCACTTCCTCACTTGACCACACACCCTTCCTATTACTCTCTTTACTAGTATCTTTTTTCCTACCTTCATTACTCTTAATCTTCCTTTTCTCGTTCCTCAAGTTAGGGTGTGCATGTCGCTCATGCTGCCCAAGGCCTCTAGCTGTACCAAATCTTAAAGTACATAGGTCACAACCATACTTCTTCAATTCCACCTCCAAGTTATCATTATCATTATTCTCATTACCCTCAACCTCAACATTTAAACCACCAATAGCCCCCTTGGTACATTTCGAGAAGTGACAAGCCACTGCCTGGTAGCTTCCTTCCCAGCTACACTTACTACATCTTATTCTAATGGCCTTAATTCCCTTGCATATTTTAAGGTGTTTTCTAAAACCCCCCGTCGTATTATAAATGTTTTTACAATATTTACATTTAAAATCATCAATGGGGTAATTAATAATCACTTCTATCTCTTCAGGTTTCTCTATAATTATTGGGTGGATAATCCTTTCATTCCCTCTTTCATCCTCGCTCTCTGGAACTCCGCTACAATTAAAATTAAAGGGCCCATTAAA